>NW_013674978.1:14568-17915 GCF_000517525.1 Limulus polyphemus | reverse complement strand
CTGAGTTAAGTTTTTTCTTCCCAAAAATCCTTACGTGGTAGAAAAAAATTAATATTATTTTTCAACTTTGCGTAGTTAGATTATGGAAAATCCATTATTTAAACCAAAAAACTTTTATGAATTTTAAATTTGCAGGCTTGTGTTATTAATAATATATGTTAAACACGTAAACTCCAACATACGTAAACAAATTTTAAATGTTAATTTTTGTTCTTAAACGTGCCCTCAAGCAAATGTCAAGCCTATCATCCAACAGCAATGAATTGACTCACTTCTTGGCCAGTTAAGTTTAAAATTTGCCTACAATGCCATAAGCTTGGTAAATGGGAGCATAATCTAATAATAACTAGAAGCAGAAGATTATAGTAACTTTAACTGTTACTCATATTACTTTTGCAGAGCTTATGAATAGTTTTTTGTTTTTCTCTCTCTCCTTCACTGTGATTATAAAAACACCTAACAGTATGTCAAAAAAAAGTTGAAAGTAAGTAATTTCTTTGTAAATTTTTACTATAGAGCAATGTAAAATTGAGGTTGGCACAACAAATGACTTTTTTTAAATACCTGTAGGTGTTTTATAAGAGTGACAGTCAATCCCTTAGTGTGGGTCGTATGTTGTTGAGTTCTGCTTTGTGGAACTTTGATCAGTAAACTGGCACTTGCTTCTGTGATGTACCTACAACAATACATACATGCATAAACCATAAAGGATGTCACATATGATGCTTAAAGGATATTGAGCTAAACCTATGAATCTTGAACACAATAACATGTGTTGGTATTTTTTCACTGTTCAGTTTTATTTACTTACATATAATTCTCTAAGTGGCAGAAAATAGATTGTAGTAACCAAACATTAGAATGCCCATTTTCACTGTAAAAAAGAAACTGATTAAAACATGTTATTGTAGTTAAAGTAACTTGCTTCATCTGTGTTTAAATATTGTGGTTATTTTCGGTGATTTTCTTTAGTTGAAGTTATGAGTTTAGTTATTTGAGTACAGTTGTATAGATTTTGAGTTAAATGTTGTAATTTATTTCTTACAGCACATCACATGTATTCGCTAGAGAAGTTTTCACTTTCTAAGAAAATACAATTTCCTGGTAATATCAGCCCAGAAGAAACAGTTCTGACATTGAGTAGTTTAAGTAAAAACTTGGTGACATATACCTTGATTTAAATACTAGGAAGTATTATATTCTTTCATAATTTGTACTGAATATATAAAACATTGAATTCCTTTTCAAAAATAACCCTGTTTTTGAAATTGAAATGTAAAAGTTTAACAGTGATTTAAGATCTGTGTTAATGAAATGACTTGTTTAATTTTAAGTATTTCTTGTCATTATTTTTTTACTTGTTTTGTTTTTACTGAATTTGTGTAACCATAAGAAAATAAAAGTTTTGATCTGTGGATTTATTCTATCAAGACATTTGATGTAGTCTATAGGATATGAAACTTCAATGAATGTAAAACAAATGCCATTCTGGAAAAGATAAATAATACAAGGTAAGAGGTTTTTTAGAATTAAAAATATGGAAATAATAATATGTAGTTTCATTCTGTTACAGTTGTTGAAAAAGGTTTCATTTGAAAGTATTGAAAAATAGATTGTTCATTTTTAGTAGTTTTATTTTTTTATTTGAATTAATTTAATTGTGTGTGTGTAAACAAAAGGGTTCAATGCAGCAATGAATCTAATTCAGATTTAGATGGATTTTTTTATTGTGACATAAAATCATTCTGGTATATGAAAAAGTGTTAATTTCTTTACATTCCATGAAAACTGGAGGTTCTTATTTTAAACTACTGAAAGTTTGGTGATTTTTTTTACTAAACAAATATTTGTTTTTATATTTACACTTCTTTTTGTTTATTATTGTTTTTCTCGTTTAACTTTCATAATAGTTTTAGAGGTTTGCTTGTGACTGGCTCATCAGGTTTACAATGTAGTCTTTCTTATACAATTAAAACAAATTCATATTGCATAGCTTTTCAGAACTTAATTTTCTCTTCCATTTGTTTTGAGAAAAGTGTGCAAATGGATAATGATTTGTAGAAGCATAATACTAACCTGAAATATTGGTAGAAACTCATTATTTTTATAAGCTTGTTTTCCTTTCTATAAGTGTATCTAATAATCAGAATTTTCCGTCCATTTTTTTTCCAGTGTGAGTGATAAAAAAAAGAGTGATAACTGTTATTCTGTATTAGTTTTAGGATTCAGATTTTTTTGTAATATCATGTACTTTAAACCTTTTGCCACACTATTGGTTTTATTGCTTTACTCAGTAATTGTTATTTATAAAGGACAAAGATTTCCTGTGTAAGCATGCAGTTTTATTTGTTTTCATTCATAGACTGGTGATGGTGGTAGTAGTAGCATGTCTTTCAGCTTTTTTTGAATAATAACAATTGTAAATGTTTTGTTTTTTGTGTGTGTGTGTGTGTGTTGTACTGTAAAAGCAGTGCTCATTTGACATAAATCAGAGAGCATAGGATTTTAGAGGTTTTTTTTTCACAATTAATTGAAATTTTATTAATAATAAATGCTTAAAAACTGATTGGAGCATTATTTGACATTGCTCATATTTGACACCGTCCATCTAGCATTTCTTTTTACAAGTCATATAAACCTTTCTCATAAAGCATGTGCCTTGTGATAAACTCCCAGGTGTCTGAAGGATGTGTATTAAAAATTTTATACCTCAAGTAAGATACATACTGTCAATAAATGGCACACAATCTGTGTCTGCTTGATATTTTATGTTGTTGTTTTTTTATAAAATGTTATTATAAAACTGATTTTATGATTCCAAATTATTATGTACATCATATCACTGTAACTGTAAAACATACATGAAAGTATAAAGCTTTCTGTAATTACATGGTAAGTGAACAGTTTTGGATACATAGATCTGATGGTTTACAGTTCAAAGACTCATTATCTGTACAGTGTGTTTTTGTATTAAATAAACTAGATTACAATATATTCGTTTTGTTTCATTTTTTATCTCTGTTGGGTTTCAGTAAAGGATGTGGGACAATATTAAATCATAACTATGATGTTGCAATTATATTTTTATTGACAGTTACCACTAAATGTTTGTTAGATCCAAAAGTAAAGATAAAAAGTTCCCAACTCATTTGGGCTGGGCATGGTCTAGACCAGTGGTCGGCAACCTTTTTTGATCTCTTGTCAATTTTTTTTTTTTTTTTTGAAAAATTTAGCATTGTGTTGGGTCAATGATAATCATATAATTATTAATACCGGTACATGTATTTTAAATGTGTATGTTTACATACAAAAAAATTAATAGTTCGACCAGTTTGATATTTTTCCCT
>NW_013674978.1:13001-13945 GCF_000517525.1 Limulus polyphemus | reverse complement strand
GGTTGCAATGGTGAAGTCAACTTTTGGCGGGTCAGCCAAATTATTGCCGTGGGTCATAGGTTGCCGACCACTGGTCTAGAGGTTAGTACACCAGGACTGTGAATTCAGAATGTTCCTGTTTTGCATTATGTTGCCACAGATGAAGCCATGGATCTGCTATAAAAGACTAATTGCTGAATCCTACTATTCAGTTAGACTAGAATTAGCTGTGGGTGCTTTTAACTATCTATGGTGCCTTCCCTCTAATCTGTCAGTTCAACATTTAGGGATGTTAACTGACTCAGTAGGCTGAGGTATTGAGGATTTCTTTTCCATAGCAGGTTTGATTTTTTTATTAAGCTGGAGCTATACCATGTGAACACATATCCATGATTCTCAGCTCAGCATGCATATCTTTTAGTTTCTTCAAGCCATGTTCTTATCAGAGGTGAGCTAATATTTCATTTTTGCACCCCCACCACCACCTATTGACAAGTCACATATGCCAGTTCTTTGATAGTCTGGAAATTTTCTTTTTCTCTGGTTGATGCTGTATGAGTCCTACATCTGTGGAAGTTGATGTTTACCTTGGCTTGAAAGAGTAGGCTCCTGGGTCCCCACGAGACAAATCAGGCAGTGTGTTTACCATCAAGGTAAAGTGTTAGGAGCTAAATTGTCACTATTCCCCCAATAACTAGCTTCCACATACTTGATGGTTGAAAGAGTAGGCTCCTGGGTCCCCACGAGACAAATCAGGCAGTGTGTTTACCATCAAGGTAAAGTGTTAGGAGCTAAATCGTCACTATTCCCCCAATAACTAGCTTCCACATACTTGATGGTTGAAAGAGTAGGCTCCTGGGTCCCCATGAGACAAATTAGGCAGTGTGTGTTTACCGTCAAGGTAAAGTGTTAGGAGCTAAATCGTCACTATTCCCCCAATAACTAGCTTCCACATACTTGATGGT
>NW_013674978.1:9750-12290 GCF_000517525.1 Limulus polyphemus | reverse complement strand
AAATCAGGCAGTGTGTTTACCATCAGGTAAAATGTTAGAAGCTTAAATCGTCACTATTCCCCCAATAACTAGCTTCCACATACTTGATGGTAAGTGGTATGCAGATTAGATATTTCAGCTCAACTTTGGGTTTCTAAATCTGTACCATCTTCCTTTTTATTAAGCACATACTAGTGAGTTCAAGATGGGTGAAAAACTGAACTGAAAAATTTGAAGGTCAGATCAAGTGACTGAATAACACTCTACAACAAATCAAAAATAAAGAAAGCAATGGCATCTGATTGGCCAGCCTATCCAAAGACAGTTCAGGTTTCAGAATAGGGTAGTGATTGGAAAATACACATTCTAACCACCCTGTTGATACATAACCAACTGTACAAGTTTTTATGCTTAATGTCTAAGAGCAAGAATATAATGTACTAAAAAACTTCTACTAACGTGTGTTGGCATGTCTTAGTTGAGTTCTGTTCCCCTTACATTCTAACCCACCTAGACCCTAAGTATTGTCAAAAACAGTACTCCACTTAGTACTATACCAAGTGGCAGAAGAAAACTAAAATAAAAAATAATTGTGGCCTTACAGCTAGGAGTATACAGTTGAATCACTGCAGAAAAAGTCGTATGGAACAGACTTTATACGGAATAAGCATCACTTATACTGTTGCCTGGCTTGTTGGCAACTACGAAAGTTGCCAGTTTCTCTCTTAGCTCTAACGGGCATAACAGTGACCACTTTCTACAATTTTTTCTTCTGTTCTTGATTTTGTTCCTGGATCCATTTCTTGTTTTGTAGCCCTAAACCACAGAAGCCAGATGAGACGGAAGAAGCACAACTAGTTCAGGTGACATAACACTGTTATAGGATAAAGAATTTTCTGCTTCGAACCACACGTGTGATTACTTGTTTTAAAAAATCTTTACTGTCCATGTTCAATTTATTCTTTGCTAAGCAGCCTTGATCTTGCATTTTGCACGAACTTTTGGCTTTTCTGTTGGAAATTTGTGTATCTGAATACCACAGACTATTTAAAAAAGGTGACATTTCGGTGCTGTGACCAGGAGTTGTTATTGTGGAATATATTTTGAATGTGTTTATTTTTCTGTTAATTTCTGGTATAATAAAATTTGTAAGTCATCATGGAAGGGCACTTTCTGAGACAACGTAAAACACATTGGAGAGGAGGAAGCTGTGGAGTAGTAAGGACTTAGTCCAAGAAATTGGCAATGTCTAGGAGAGGCAGTTTTCTAGACCTAGATTTGAATGTTATATCTGCTATCAGCTTTCTGGGTCATTTGAGTTCTACATTTGCCATCCCCCTGCTGGGTAAATGGATTGTTGTTTCTGCCATTATTCTACTGGGTGGTTTGAGTTTTTTGTTTGCTACATTTGTATACATGACGTGTGTCGCTTTTCCTAATGGATATCCTTCTTTGTTATGCTGCGTATTATTGCTTCGGGCACATGTATGGCCTTTGACACTGTTCTTTGTATTCGTGGATTCTAACCTATTAAAGACGCTTCATTTTATTTACCATAGTAGATTCGCGACTTTTTACAAATCTCCTGAATTACCCTACTGTCCCAAGTTCGCTTTGTTTTCGGATTTTGTTAAGTACAAGGGGCATAAATATCTAGAAAATTTTAAAGCCTCGATCTGGACATATCTTTTTCATCTGAGTGAAAGTATATATATTTTACATCGAAAAATACTGTTGCTTACCATTCCTCAAAACGAACAGTTTGTGGTGGCATCATATCAGTTACGACAACCAAACACTGGAGCGAAGCATATTAATTTAATACTGAATCAAAGTTATCAAACCAAGATATTATGAATTAAACATAACTGTGGAGATATTTAGCTTACTATAGAAAACAATTAAGATAGTGTAAATCAAACGACTGAAACTATAAGGGCAATGGACCCAAATATTCTGTATTAATGTGGAATATAAATAATATACACGGCTTCATAAAATGTACAATATTTACACAGGATGGTATTCTAATGTGGAATATAAATAATATACACGGCTTCATAAAATGTACAATATTTACACAGGATGGTATTCTAATGATTGCCTTTTTCGCAGTTGTAGGTATTTTAAGAAATTAAGTTTAAATTTTGAATATAAAATAACAAAGATCTTAGATTGTTCAGCGTAATTGCAAGTGTCAAAGTAAGTAACTTTATAGGGTGGGTGCAACAATCGACAAAAAGTCCACACATGAAACTTTTCTTACCATGTAATAATTTGGCTAGTGAAATTCAAACGAAGTAGCTAGTCGAGACAATGTCGATTTGATCGTCCGAAGAGCTTCACAACCATGCACGAAATAATATAATTATTTCAATTATCTTGAATAATATGTTAGTAGTAGAAGATGAAACTATGATGTGGTTAGAAATTATCACGATATATACACCTGGAAAAAAGTTAAGCACCCCCGTGTTTTTTTCAAGTGATTCAGATTCGACGTTCTTGTGACTGATTATAAATTACCATTCAATCTAAACGTGTTTATCAAATGAAATTAT
>NW_013674978.1:7368-8738 GCF_000517525.1 Limulus polyphemus | reverse complement strand
TTATAATTTGCGATCGACCCGTTATTCAGGACTGAAAGGAGCGTCTTATTCTATACACATTTCTATTTTAATACAAAGCAAGATGACCTTAATTATCTATTTATCGAATAATGAAATACAGTAATCTCGCTCGAGGTTCAAAAACTGAAATGCTAGGCATTTAATCACAAGTAGTTTTCATCTGAAATTCTAGTAAACTCTACTTTTAGGCCTGCTTGTGGGCGCTCTTTAAATTGGTAACATAAATGCTGTAACGGTTTCTGTCGTTGGGCGGGTTATTTTTTATTATTAAGTAAAAATATTAAGATTTTTTTTCCATTTAATGAAACGGAAAGCGTTTTCCTTCTTCTAGTACAAGTTATTCAAGCTCACGATAGATCTAATGCACAAACAAAACTGAAAAAGTTTTTATAGGACAAACTAGAAGAAATTTAAATTTCAGAATGAAGTAACACAAAAGAAATGTTAAAAACAATGATATTACTATTTCACCTTTAGCAGAAAATATTAGTGAAACTAAACACACAATTCAGTATGAAAAAACTGTTATTTTAGCACAACCAGGAAATTTAATTTGTATGAATATATGTGAATCTATTGAGATAATTAAATGTATAAAAAAGTAAATTATAATTACTTAATAAAGATGATGGACCTTACAGAAATGTTGTCAGATTGGTGATTGGGTAATTGTATAAATAAGTCTTTGTTGTTTTTTTTGCAGAACATTACACTCTTGAGGAGTGTATACGTCGAAACATGTAGAGTTGTATGAGACTGTTTTCCAGTCTCATAGGTTTTTTTTATTACTTTTTATCCTGTATAGTAAGTTATTTGTATTTCATTGTAAGTTTTAAGATTGGAAATAGTATCATTTTTAGAATTGTGTAAAAATAATCGTTGTTTTTTTTAAATTGTGAGTTTTTTTTTAAAGTCAAATGTATAAATAAATGTTCGTTACACTGTTGGTTACAACAGTTGTATCCAGAGAGCTTTAAATAATTGTCTCTTTTTCGTACCCCCCAGTGGCACAGTGGTATTTCTGCGGACTTACAACGCCAGAAACCGGGTTTCGATACCTGTGGTTGGGAGAGCACAGATAACCCATTGTGTAGCTTTATGCTTAACTTCAAACAAACAAACAAACTCTTTGTCGTCAAACTACACACAGGCTAATTCAATTACTTTATAACATAATTGACAAGACGAATTATTCTTTTTGCCTTTATTACTATACAAGCTGTGATAATTTCACTTTAAAAATCGCCAATATATTGTTGCGTCAGCGAGGTCACCTGACTAGCATCACGCCACTTCCTTCTAGAAATACCCTGTTCCTTCATGAATTGTCGGGAGACTTCTAGATTGGG
>NW_013674978.1:4715-6966 GCF_000517525.1 Limulus polyphemus | reverse complement strand
TTACTCATTACCTTGTCCCGTCACGTTGTGACCGTCTCATATATACCAGAATACCCCCAATCTAGAAGTCTCCCGACAATTCATGAAGGAACAGGGTATTTCTAGAAGGAAGTGGCGTGATGCTAGTCAGGTGACCTCGCTGACGCAACAATACAAAATAGAGGGCGTCTGGCAAACACTCGAGCCTTCAGGAACATTCGAGATACTCATTACGTGTTACCAACGTCACGTGACTTCCGCTGCCATAACAAGAAGTTACAATGACGCGGCACATGTGCACTCATGTTACCGTATCCAATAATATAAAACAGACCTTTAGCCTTTCCAGAGTGACCTGTCTTGGCTGTGTTTTAGTAGGCTTGTATTTTGTAAAATACAGCCACATTTCAATTATTATACATTATATATTTATATAGATTATTGCTATTTAGAAATAAGTTCTTAAATTGATTTTTCTTCAAACATAGAACAGTAAATGAAGAACTAAAGCAAACAATTATCTCTTCTACTTACGACATTTGTACTCAGTTGCTGCTTGACATAATTTGCTAATCCTTTTAAAATTTTGCCCGTGGAGGATGTGAAGCGAAATAATTTTTTTAGGTTTTTTATATACAGCTGAATAACCAAAATCATAAATTACTATATCAATACTATAGAATTCCACTATAATTTATCAAGCTTAATAACGAAGCTGTATTTCAGTCTAAAAATATATGAAATTTCGAGCAGACTATAGACACAATTACCTCCTTGAAATCTTGGTCCGAAAGAAAGAAATGGTGTCCAGACACGTTAAAATGGATGAGAAAGCCACTATGGGGAGATTCTGAGCTTTCGACTGGTTATTCATGTCATATATAGAAGTAAGTGTATATAAGGGACCATTTCCAAAAATGGAAAGAGGTGGGCGAGGTGCTACTGTATTTATTACCTGAACAACATCTTAAGCAAATTGAAAAGATGAGAGGTTCTTATTTTATATTCTAGCTTGTCATCATCGGTAAATTGAGTTTTTAATTCGTACGAAACTATCCACTTAGTATTTTGACTTCACAAACATCTAATTTGAACCAGTGCTGCATTCAATATACCACGTGACACAAAAAAATCGATGTTTAACTATGTTTGTCTAATATTTATTTTGAAATTAAGAAATTGAGTAAGGTATAATACTAAAATTTGAATTATAATCTACAGTTTGATACCAAATGTATTGACAAAAATTCATGAAATAGCAGTTCAATAATATTTTAACAAACGCGATGACATAGCCTTTCACCCGTGACCCATCTGATTAATACATTTAAGTTAGATACAGAATATGAAGTAAATTAGAATAGATGCATCTAACTTTTAAGGATGATATATTAAAATTAAACGATAATAATAATTATTTACTTGTACAACATGGCAAGTAAGAATGAATTAAGTACATAACAAACAATGTAAACATTACGAAAGTATGCCAAAACATCACCTTAAATCGTTTTTTTGCTTTGGCGGAAGCAAAATCTCGAATTATATCTTCATAATCTATTTGCCTAAGCAATACCCATTCTATCATGAGCAAGGAAAGAACATTTGAGCGGCCCCCCAGTGGCGCAGCGGTATGTCTGCGGACTTACAAAGCTAGAAACCTGGTTTCGATTCCCGTGGTGGGCAGAACACAGATAGCTCTTGTGTAGCTTTGTGCATAATTAAAAACAAAGAAGCATTTCAACGTTCATTTAACATCGAAGCACTCAATTATTGTTTTACTCTAGCCATTTTACAAAAAGTTCTCTCTGCAATTCGTGGCACAAATATATTCTTAATGACGTCAACATTAGGAAATCAGATTCGAGTTGTTGTTTTTATTGTTTTGATGCATTGTTGGGTGGATAGTGTTTCACAATAAAAATATTCGATGCACATTCGGAACTTTCACTGCATTCAATTCTACTAGCTTTAATGGATGTGCTGTACAAGGGATATAATCAGTATATTGGTTTATGTTCTTTAAATCGCTTGTAAGCCATTGTATTTACCGCACATATTTGCTGCATTATCGTACCGTTACGACAGCAGAAGTCACGTGACGCTGGGAGCATGTGTGGTGAATTTCTCGAATAATCGGAGAACTCCGCGAATGTTGGAGACGCCTCTTTGTTAGTATATAAGCCTGGCAGAGAAAAGCCAAGAGTTAAGCGAACAGTAGTTACGGTGAGTTTCGGGTAATTTATGATTCTGTTAGTTTCGAGATAGCCAT
>NW_013674978.1:2751-3790 GCF_000517525.1 Limulus polyphemus | reverse complement strand
CTCTGCCGTCACTTCTCGCCGGTCTTATATATACAAAATAGAGAGCGTCTCGAGCCTTCAGGAACCTTCTAGATCTTATTACGTGTTACCAGAGTCACGTGACTTCCGCTGTCGTAACACCACAAACAGACATAATCCTTCTAGAATCTCATGACGTGTTACTAGCGTCACGTGACTTCCACTGTCGTAACAATAGCTAACTGATTTGAGTGTGAGACATCGGTGAGGAATCTACAACACTTGGAAAGTATTTAGCATCGCGAATTTCAACAGCAATTGTCTTATAAGTTGTATTAGCCATCAAAATAATAATTTCATCATAAACTGCTGAAGTCACGTGATTAGAGGGCCAGAAAATTTCTCACAGAAAGACCAGTTTCTCAGCTGTTCGCGTGAAATTATTCTGTGTTGTTCCCTGCATTATTTGTTTTAAAAATTATTTTGCGGATTAGTAGGGCTAACATAGAAGGACAGACGACTGCAAAGAAACAACCCAAAACACGACTACAAAGGTGAGTGATATATTTCTTGTTTTTCATATCCTTTATTTATTATTATAAAGATAACTAAAATGTAAAAATGAAAAACTTTTAGACTAGATAAGGTTAAATTAGGTAATATAAATAAATATAATGCTAATAATATAAATTTTCTAGGAGGTGCATTCGCTAGAACTAACAACTCACGAGTAGCACGAGCTTTATTAAACTTGGTTAATGTAACATTTGTTTCATGTTACCACATATTTTGACACTTCTTATGGCGAGAATTTTAAAAATCACGGTCCAAAAGTCAATAAAATAATAAAGTTTAATTATAAACAGTTGAATAAAGTTAAGAAGTTTTAAACTGTTTAGTGTAAAAATGTAGTTTCCTGCCACAATTTGAAGTAATTCTGGGAAGAAAAATGGTAATTTTGATTTATTTTGTATTGTTACGACAGCAGGGGTCATGTGACACTAGTAACACGTCATATTCTCGAACGTTCACGTCCCTTCCTGAAGCCTCGAGAGGTTACTAGGTGTACGGTATTCTTTTA
>NW_013674978.1:0-2691 GCF_000517525.1 Limulus polyphemus | reverse complement strand
TTTTTACGAAAAATTAACTAACGATCAGAGACGTAACAGTATTTTTTATGGGGATTACGAGGTCGGTCAAATCTATTTAGTCTGCATTGAGTAAGAATAGAACAAATAACAGATAAAATATTAAGATTTATCTAAAAAATAGAGAGTTAAACTGACGGTCCGGACCGTCAGTAGAGGCCCCTCATTGCTTGGAGCCCTGTCACAACTGCACCACGGTTAATGCGACTCTGTCTAGGGACATGCTTAGAATGAGTAAGAAATGTAATCGTCCGTGGGTTATGTGAACTGGGAGTCGCTCGCCCAGGATAGATTTCTTTGGAGAACGAAGGTCTGGCAGGGTTTGGTGACAGCAGAATGTAAACGTCGATTGGTTGCCGAGGGGAAGCGTGCAGCTCGGAAGGATCGGGTGCGGTCGACTCAGAATGGGACACCAAGCCATATATGCCAGGAATGTGGTCGAGACTTCCTGGCTCGGATAGGACTCCTGAGCCATCTCCGTATCCACAGATAGACCAAATGATGTCGTGGTCTTCTTCGAACTTCGAAGGACGAACAACATGTAGGCGTACTGTACCCCCCCCCCCGACCTTCTCAGGACTGTTTCTCTTTTTGTTTTTTATGTGCTTTAAGGTATGCCAAATAAACAACAACAAAAAGATGTCATCATTGCAAATCTTGGGATGCACTTACTCGGTTGGCTGGACATTGAAGAGAACCCCAAGTAGCCTATTTAGGGTACACAATGAGACAGTTGTGGGATGTGGTGGCATTTCCTCTTCTACAATTCTTTGTTGTTGAAACCAATTGACATAAAAATAAACAGTGTCCAAATATCTCAGTCCATTTGGCCACAAAAATTTGCCCCAAATCAATTTTGTTTTCAAACTCACCCCCCTTTGTGCATTTCGTTTGCAATTTTAGGCTACTAGATAAGACTATCTTGGAATGAATTTTAGCCACTTTGTAAGACTATAGAGCTGCTATAATGTTTCAAAGAGTATTTCTTTCTTGAAAAAAGAAAGAAAATTTGCCAAAGGAACAATAAAATTATATTATCATATTTTATAAGAATTGGTGGCAAGTTATGCCGTGTCTGCGTCTTTATTAATACTTAGCATTTATTAGATTTAGTATCAGCAGAACTATCCATGCTATTTCACATTCCTCTCGCTCTTCATTGCAGACATTGAACAGTCCCATCGTGATGCAACACAGTTGCTACAGAATGGTGCAATTAGTGTAGCAAAGTCATTGATTCCTGGAAACAGATGTGAACTGAAGCATACCGAGTCTCGAGGTGGAAATTGGAGTAGATTTTTCAGGAATGATAAGTAACTATGACTCCTACCAAATATGGGTTAGGAAAACACTTGACTGACCAAAGTGTCTTCATGCGACCCTAAACATGGCAGACATGTTGTCACAGTCTAATGAAGATAAAAGCACACATTGTTACTTATGCCTTTCAATGCAGATGACACTGACCGCCTTTTCAACATTTCTTCTAGACCCTCAGTCCCATTGGACATCCATTATGACGTCACGAGAGCTGAATCAACTGGAAGGGAAGCAAAGCATAGCATAGCAACTAGAAACAAAGAATCACTTATTTGAACTTGTCATAAAAGATGAAACTGAAAACCATGGCAAACATGAACAAGAAAGTTAATGTAGAAACAAGAGAGTTAAGGTGCAATCAGGAAAAAGCAATGTCATAAAGTACAAACAGCAAAGAAACATAGCTTTCCAGCTACTTGTCAAGTCACAGTACAAGGGAGTACAGCTGGATTTGAAGGAGCTAATGAGGTATCACCGATATTCCTTACAGTATTGGAATGGCTAAAACAGTCACGGTAAGGAGAATCGTTTTGAACTACTGAACTACTTCCACAATGTGGACATGGCCAGTGTCCCCCCTGAAGAAAGAACCTTGAGCAGAACATAAGGAGAGTGAACTTCAGGTTGGCATATGGAAAGGAGCTCATATAGCCTTTCCTGAAATTCCCACACACTACAGTTAGACATTGTTGGACCATAAAGGACGGGGAGCTAGAGCCTTTGTGAACTGATGATGATCTTTTAACAATAGCACCTGATAAACATTCTTGAAGAAACTCATGAAACTGGCACTTCAGATAATGAAGACTGAAGACTCAGAATTTTTTGGAGCCCTAGAAGATTATGCATCCTGAAGAAAAACTGACTAGACTGAGAAAATTGACGACTATATACTCCTTATAACAGGGTCAATACCTCCCAGAGTGCATTTGTCACCCACTTCACTTGCCTATCACATAAGTGGTAATAGAGATGGCATATCCTTTAGGCATTCCTAAAACTCTACACGACCGATAGTACTAGAAAACACATTAGCTTAAACCCAAGTAATTCTCTAGTGACACTTTTTTGAGAGAGTTTAGAAATACTGAAGCCAATTATCTGCATATTAATTGGTACTATGCACGAGACAAGAAAGTATCAAATTATGAACTAAAATAAAAATAAGCGTTTGAATAATTTAGGTGACTTAATTCAGGTACTTCAAATTGTTAGGAGCTTGGACAATTTTCCTTAGGTGGTTTCTTTGAGTGATGATGAGACTGGAAATAGGAACTTGAACATAGTGGGAATAGGGCCCGGCATGGTCAGGTGGTTAGGGCGCTCGACTCGCAATCTGAGGGTCGCGGGTTC
>NW_013674977.1:23833-26812 GCF_000517525.1 Limulus polyphemus | reverse complement strand
AATAAAACACGTAGCAACTGATCTTCTGCTTGTTCTTTGTTAATACTACAATAAAACACCTAGCAACTGATCTTCTACTTGTTCTTTGTTAATACAACAATAAAACACCTAGCAACTGATCTTCTGCTTGTTCTTTGTTAATACTACAATAAAACACCTAGCAACTGATCTTCTACTTGTTCTTTGTTAATACAACAATAAAACACCTAGCAACTGATCTTCTGCTTGTTCTTTGTTAATACTACAATAAAACACCGAGCAACTGATCTTCTACTTGTTCTTTGTTAATACAACAATAAAACACCTAGCAACTGATCTTCTACCTGTTCTTTGTTAATACAACAATAAAACACCTAGCAACTGATCTTCTACTTGTTCTTTGTTAATACAACAATAAAACACCTAGCAACTGATCTTCTACTTGTTCTTTGTTAATACAACAATAAAACACCTAGCAACTGATCTTCTACTTGTTCTTTGTTAATACTACAATAAAACACCTAGCAACTGATCTTCTACTTGTTCTTTGTTACTACACTATTCGTTGGTAAAAAGAGTAGCCCAAGAGTTGGCAGTGGGTAGTGATGACTAGCTGCCTTCCCTCTAGTCTTACACTGCTAAAGTAGGGACGACTAGCGCAGATAGCCCTCGTGTAGCTACCGTCCCTCTAGTCTAACACTGCTAAATTAGGGACGGCTAGCTCAGATAACCCAAGAGTTGGTGATGACTAGTTACCTTCCCTCTAGTCTTACACTGCTAAATTAGGGACGGCTAGCGCAGATAGCCCTCGTGTAGCCACCTTCCCTCTAGTCTTACACTGCTAAATTAGGGACGGCTAGCGCAGATAGCTCTCGTGTAGCTTTGGGCGAAATTCAAAAACAAACAAATTTCTCAATCTTCCGTCGCTGACTTGTTTTAGAGATTTACTTAAACTGTTGTTTTCTATTAACTACATTTACTGTTTTATATAAAATTCACAAACTAATATCAACTACTAAATATATATTGGAAAAATACTTTGTTCATTATCTCACTCAGTTCATTTTATTATCATTTTTGTGATTTCGTAATACCCTCTCCCTCCCCCCTCTCCACGAAACCCAAATATTAGCGTCGTAAAAGCTTGCAGACTTACCGTTGAGACACTGGGAGGGGATATGTAACTCTGATGGCAAAAAACACGCTAATAATCGGGTTTCGATACCCATGGTGTGACGAGCATAGATAACCTATTGTATAACTTTGTGCTTAACAATAAATATAACAGTGGTTGAACATGCGCTATATATTAGTTATTTGTACAACTATTTATAATTGGAATGCAAACTGGAATGCATCTTGTGCACACACGCATTTATATATATATTACTTGGATTAAAGTCAAACACTGTTTTAGCTGTTTTTCAGACACTCAGTAATTTGCTGAAATGGAATCGTTATTCATTAGTTTCTTCTCTTGTCAGTAGGTGTCGTAAATCGATGATCACGTGGTGATTTGTTTCTTTCAAGTCTCTGTGTGTGTTTCATAGGAAAACCATAGCGAGTTATCTGCTGTGTCCACCGAGGGGAATCGAACCCCTGATTTTAGCGTTGTAAATCTGTAGACTTACCGCTGTCCCACCATGGGACATTTATTTCGAACTAAACTTTCTAGGTTAAACTTAATTTGTTATTTTTAGAACTCCAACTATAGATAACTTATTTTTAGATATTTTAAGAGGCTTAAACTAAAACCTTTTTTTTTCCGCTGCTTTTAAAACAATCATTATGATTAGAATAAAATGTATTGTTCTATATTAGTTTCTTCACTCGTCGCTAGATGGCAGCAACATCGGTCTTTAAACCGTTACAAACTCCACGCAGATTACGAAGGGAAGCATTATGGACTCCCACTTCCATTTAGTTGTTCTATCCTAGCATTCCTAACTTAGACGCGATAGAGTAGAGGAAATGCAGCTAGTGAACACGAACTTCCGCCAATTCTTGGACTACTCTTTTACCAACGAAAAGTGGGATTGACCATCACATTATAAAACAGGATTAGAACCAAAACACCAAGGCCAATATTTAATAGAGACTAATAAAAAAAAAACTTGAAAGTTACAGTTGTAGAGAAAATCTAGAAACTTCGAGATGATGTGTAGATATTTTATGGATTATTTTATATATTTTAGATGTACTTCATCAATACGAAAAATATTAGGGATTAATAAACACGTGTCTAACTTTCTAGCTTACTGGTTCTTCTAAATAAGACGATAATAAATAAATAATAATGTATTAAAATCGGTATCCTAATTCTGACGCAAATAAAATTGATTAGAAAAATACATCATCAAGTTAACCTAGTTCGTATAATAGCAGTTGATGTTGATATAAATAACTTCTCAACCGACTCCTGGTGTTCGGTAAAGTACCTTGTCGTCACTGGCATGTTATTATGAAGTCTTCACTTTCACTCAGAGCTTCTTACTTACAGTTATGTTGTGTATTTTTTTATTAATCACAGAACGGCCCTATTCATCTTTATTTGTGTTTTTGTCTCACGTGCAATCTCTCCTGACTTTTGTTGTTTGTATTTTTCTTCTGCTTATCAGTCTCACGTGGAATCTCTCCTGACTTTTGTTGTTTGTATTTTTCTTCTGTTTATCATTCTCACATGGAACCTCTCCTGACTTTTGTTGTTTGTGTTTTTTCTTCTGTTTATCAGTCTCACATGGAATCTCTCCTGATTTTATTGTTTGTATTTTTCTTCTGTTTATCAGTCTCACATGGTATCTCTCCTGACTTTTGTTGTTTGTGTTTTTTCTTCTGTTTATCAGTTCTACATGGAATCTCTCCTGACTTTTACTGTTTGTGTTTTTTCTTCTGTTTATCAGTTCTACATGGAATCTCTCCTGACTTTTATTGTTTGTGTTTTTTATTCTGTTTATCAGTCTCACATGGTATCTCTCCTGACTTTTATTGTTTGTATTTTTT
>NW_013674977.1:19381-22939 GCF_000517525.1 Limulus polyphemus | reverse complement strand
TTTATCAGTCCCACATGGAATCTCTCCTGACTTTTATTGTTTGTATTTTTCTTCTGTTTATCAGTCCCACATGGAATCTCTCCTGACTTTTATTGTTTGTATTTTTCTTCTGTTTATCAGTCTCACATGGAATCTCTCCTGACTTTTATTGTTTGTATTTTTCTTCTGTTTATCAGTTTCACATGGTATCTCTCCTGACTTTTGTTGTTTGTGCTTTTTCTTCTGTTTATCAGTCCCACATGGAATCTCTCCTGACTTTTATTGTTTATGTTTTTTCTTCTGCTTATCAGTCCCACATGGAATTTCTCCTGACTTTTATTGTTTGTATTTTTCTTCTGTTTATCAGTCCCACATGGAATCTCTCCTGACTGTTATTGTTTGTATTTTTCTTCTGTTTATCAGTCCCACATGGTATCTCTCCTGACTTTTATTGTTTGTGTTATTTCTTCTGTTTATCAGCCCCACGTGGTATCTCTCCTGACTTTTGTTGTTTGTATTTTTCTTCTGTTTATCAGTCCCACATGGTATCTCTCCTGACTTTTAATGTTTATGTTTTTTCTTCTGTTTATCAGTCCCACATGGAATCTCTCCTGACTTTTGTTGTTTGTATTTTTCTTCTGTTTATCAGTCCCACATGGTATCTCTCCTGACTTTTATTGTTTATGTTTTTTCGTCTGTTTATCAGTCTCACATGGTATCTCTCCTGACTTTTATTGTTTGTATTTTTATTCTGTTTATCAGTTCTACAGGGAATCTCTCCTGACTTTTGTTGTTTGTATTTTTATTCTGTTTATCAGTCTCACATGGAATCTCTCCTGACTTTTATTGTTTGTGTTTTTTCTTCTGTTTATCAGTCTCACGTGGAATCTCTCCTGACTTTTGTTGTTTGTGTTTTTTCTTCTGTTCATCAGTTCCACATGGAATCTCTCCTGACTTTTGTTGTTTGTGTTTTTCTTCTGTTTATCAGTCTCACGTGGAATCTCTCCTGACTTTTGTTGTTTGTGTTTTTTCTTCTGTTTATCAGTCTCACGTGGAATCTCTCCTGACTTTTGTTGTTTGTATTTTTCTTCTGTTTATCAGTCTCACATGGAATCTCTCCTGACTTTTATTGTTTGTATTTTTCTTCTGTTTATCAGTACTACAGGGAATCTCTCCTGACTTTTATTGTTTGTGTTTTTTCTTCAGTTTATCAGTCTCACATGGAATCTCTCCTGAAATCATTGCTTGTATTTTTTATTCTTTTTATCAGCCCCACATGGAATCTCTCCTGAAATCATTGCTTGTGTTTTTTATTCTGTTTATCAGCACCACATGGAACCTCTCCTGACTTTTGTTATTTGTGTTATTTCTTCTGTTTATCAGTCCCACATGGTTTCTACGTAAACAGCTAAGACAGAAACTTTCGCGTCACTTCCGTTATAAATTCCTACGTAAACAGCTAAGACAGAAACTTTTGCGTCACTTCCGTTATAAATTCCTACGTAAACAGCTAAGACAGAAACTTTTGCGTCACTTCCGTTATAAATTCCTACGTAAACAGCTAAGACAGAAACTTTTGCGTCACTTCCGTTATAAATTCCTACGTAAACAGCTAAAACAGAAACAACAAAAGTCAGGAGGGATTCCATGTAGAACTGATAAACAGAAGAAAAATGCAAACAATAAAAGTCAGGAGAGATATTTATAACGGAAGTGACGCGAAAGTTTCTGTCTTAGCTGTTTACGTAGGAATTACTTAAACGGACACTCTAAACACATTTTCTTCTGGCACAATGGAGGGGACTAAACACCAACAACATAGATATGATTTCTATCTAGGGTAATCTTGTCTAAACACCGAGTGGTCGAGGATGGTAAACACGTACTGGATCGGAATAAAAATGGGGAAATGCTTTATTCTGTGGTGTTTACCTTATGTGTACTAGAGCCAATCTCTAACCCTCCCCCACCCAAAAAAAGTTTGTCTTACGATGCATAAAAAGTATTTTTTTGTCAGTGAGTCCCTGCCCTTTCAACGTCCTCTGCACGTTAATAGTTTGTTTATTTTACTTAATATTATGTTTTCGGGAGTTATTTTTTTTTCTTTAAAATAACGGATTCTTTGGTCCTATTTTTCTTAAATAGTTTGGTTGAAGACGCGTTCTTTGATCTTCAATGAGAAACACACATATGGAGTTCAAAGTTTTCGTTTGAAAAAGATGAAAAACGTATAGAAAATACTGTTTTCTATAATAAATATTATTACATTTAACGAGTTTCAACTGAATTTTCTGACATTTCGTGCTATTTAAAACCATTCCTCGACGTTTTCAATAGACCGGTTGCTTCGTCGACTACCCAGATCTCTGATCAATGCTTCTTTCTATTCGATAAAGGAAATAGCTGATCGATATTTTTTAATTTATCCGAGAAGCATATCATGCGGAGAAGAAGCTCGTGGTTTTGTTCGAATTATTATATTTGTAACATTAGACGATCCCTTCATTTCATCCCTTTTTATGTGTCTTTCTGAGTTCGTGGAACGGAAAACGTAGTGAGTTTGATTACGGGATGAACTTGAAGATCTGCGCATGTGCATTGTATCAACCCCGCTGGTTTTGATGGATTGATTTTTTTTTCTTCTTGACTCTCTCCGGCTATCAAGAGATGAAATTAGACGACAACAAAGGTTCTGGAACTATCTTAATGTTTTTTTATTATGCTTCATCTCCATTCAGGGATTATAATTCTTATAGTTGAATAAAGTTAGTATTAGATTAATCATGAGAATCTTTAAAACTGATCTCCTGGAAACAATTATGGCTGCTTTGTTCCCCCTCCCCCAAATTAAAGTGTGTTAAAATTAATGATAATTCATGTTAGATCATCCGTAAGTTATACATGAAACATGATATATTCATGTATATCTCAACATAGTATTAGTCGGTTTAAAACCCCTGCATTAATTTCCATCGATTAGATTTAACAAACCGAACAATTAAACGTTAACACGTTTTATCTGACTAACATCATAGTTTAGTTTAGTGAACTGTGTGCGCTAGCTGTTCTTTATTTACCAATGAAAAGCAGCTACTCATCAACAACCGCCGCCAACTCTTGGGCTATTCTTTTACCAACGAATAGTGGGATTATAGTCACATTATAACGTCCACATGGCTGTAAGAGTTAGCATGTACGGTAACGGTATTTGAACCTGCGACCCTCAGATTACGAGTCGAGTGCCCTAACCACCTGGCCAGGGCTAGGCCTTACAAGCTCCGTTTTTCGTTTTGTTGGGTCTAATTGAAAAACAATATATTTCTGTTTCGTCCATGTGGTCTGATTTACCACCAGGCCATGTCAGGCCTTACAAGCTCCGTTTTTCGTTTTGTTGGGTCTAATTGAAAAACAAAATACTCCTGTTTCGTCCATGTGGTCTGATTTACCACCAGGCCATGTCAGGCCTTACAAGCTCCGTTTTTCGTTTTGTTGGGTCTAATTGAAAAACAAAATACTCCTGTTTCGTCCATGTGGTCTGATTTACCACCAGGCCATGTCAGGCCTCACAAGCTCCGTTTT
>NW_013674977.1:15857-18492 GCF_000517525.1 Limulus polyphemus | reverse complement strand
GTTGTTGTTGTTTTATTATTATGTAACGACTTCTGAACTCCAGTGTTCACGTTAAAACTAGGCTTATCTGTTTTAGTTGAAAAGAAAGTACAAGGTATTCTTAATACGATGAGGATCAGCTCGTGCTCTCGTGATTTGTGATGTTTTACGGGAGCAAGACCTTCGTAAGTTAACTCGTATACAGCGATTACCATAGTTACAGCTTCTTTGAAATACGTTTTATAGGTGGAGGATTTCCTGAACGACATATCCGTGAATAACTGAAAGATCTGGGTGTTTTTGTGGTGGACGTTTAGGTACTTTTACCACATCTTCCAGATCTTCCGATCTTCCTTTGCCCATATCGTTCCCTGTGTTATACACATTCGTCTTGGAAACTCGTTGTGTGTCTTGTTGCTGTTGTTTCGCTAATGAAAAAGAGCTGTGACAAGTACTTCAGATATAAGTCTCCCCGTGACGACATTGCACTGTCTAATAAACCAATATGTAGATACGCCACTATATTAACATAAGGTAATCGTTTCTATAAAGTGCCAATAATACTTCGTAGTGTTAGAAAATAACGCAAATAGAAACGGATACATTGATATTAAACACAGCTATATTAGCGGTATGTATCAAAGAGCCGTTGTATATGTTGGTAACAGATTCGAGTTCATCCAACCAATCAAACAGTGCCACGTCAACATTGTACCTATAAAAATACAACAATTCTTACATTCCAAGAAAATGATAAACTGAGTATACATACAATTATATGTCTGTGTTTTTACAGCTGTTACCTTCAACCAGTTAGAAGCATAATAATAGACTGAACTTCTAACTGGTTGAAGGTAACAGCTGTAAAAACACAGACATATAATTGTATGTATACATAATAATAGACTGAACTTCTAACTGGTTGAAGGTAACAGCTGTAAAAACACAGACATATAATTGTATGTATACATATTTGTGTGCGTGTTTTTTTTAAGATAATAGAATGCACGCGAACTTCTAACCTGGATAAAATTAATAGCTATAAAAATACAGTAATATATGCTCCAATTCTGATAGTGATTTTAGGTATTTCTGTACAGTTGATATTCAAATTAACGATTAAACTAGGCAATTAAAAAACAATCAAAGCTAAATCTAATTTTTATTAGGTCTCATTAGACATAAAAATAAGTTAACGTGGACTTCTTATATACAAGGAAAATTTGGGAGTCCATCGCAAACAGACATGTCTTAAATAATAGGACAAGTCAGATGTTTGTGATGTCCACGCCAGATGCTCGTCCCTGTTTGTATTACTAAACAAACCTTACTCGACTCTAATACACTCTTCATGCATCTCCCTGTCAGTTGTAGCTGTCTGTATCGCTACATCCTTTATCGAAACAATCAGTATTTATGTGTATTATCTTCTAAACTTATAGTTGAATTATAATACATTAAACAAATGTACTTTCCACTAAGTAACTTAGACAGCTCGATTCCTGTTTTCCAAGAAGTCAATTGATGTAAACTTTATGCAAACAGCAGGAGTTTAGAGTCGAAACAAAGGTCCGCCTGAGACCTTGCTGCACTTCCTCTGATATAGAGGTTCTGTTTATGGAACTGTGCATCCAAGACTCGTTTAGAACCAGCTCATTGTTCTCTTTATAAGATGGAAGAACCAGTTGATAATTCTTTTGTAGAAACTAGAATTATGGTAATAATTTCATGCACGACTTTGTTCAGTTAAACATTACCTCGGCTACTCTCTCTCTCGGTATTACGGAAATTTATGGTCGTTCTTCGGGCGTAAGTAAGCCCGAGGTCTAGCAGCCAACCGTTTAGTTCTAACGAGGCTTGAGTTAGGTGTCGATGGAAGAATGGAAAATGGAGTGTTGTGAGCCCCCTAGTGACGAGGAACATCATACTCCAGAACTAATTAGTTTATATTGTGTAATTACCCTAATATGATGTATGAATAATAAGATAAACTTCTTATTCAAAAGAATTAATTCAATAAACACATTGAAACTAATGAATTAATTCAATAAACACATTGAAACTAATGAATTAATTCAATAAACACATTGAAACTAATGAATTCATTCAATAAACACATTGAAACTAAACACTTAATTCAATAAACACATTGAAACTAATGATTTAATTCAATAAACACATTGAAAGTAATGAATTAATTCAATAAACACATTGAAACTAATGAATTAATTCAATAAACACATTGAAACTAATGAATTAATTCAATAAACACATTGAAACTAAAAAATTAATTCAATAAACACATTGAAACTAATGAATTAATTCACTAAACACATTGAAACTAATGAATTAATTCAATAAACACATTGAAACTAATGAATTAATTCAATTAACACATTGAAACTAAAAGAAATATATATATACATTAAACGTGAAAACCTGAATTTCCTACTGTTCAATATGTTTTAAACTAAACCCTGTTTATTTAAGAAGAGCTACAAGTCATGAACTCCCTTAAATATATTTGAAAAATCCTCAAGCTTTGGATTTGTAGAATAATTATTAACTGGTACACTGTAGTAGACTTACAGCTTTCCAAACTGGTACACTGTAGTAGGGACTTACAGCTTTCCAAACTGGTACACTGTAGTAGGGA
>NW_013674977.1:12104-14916 GCF_000517525.1 Limulus polyphemus | reverse complement strand
AAAGAACATAGATACTGGCTAGGTTCTATGTTATCTCCTATAAAGAACACAGATACTGGCTAGGTTCTATGTTATCTCCTATAAAGAACACGGATACTGGCTAGGTTCTATGTTATCTCCTATAAAGAACACAGATACTGGCTAGGTTCTATGTTATATCCATTAAAGTAGATGGAAAATAGCTAGGTTCTATGTTATCTCCTACATAGAACACGGATACTGACTAGGTTCTATGTTATATCCTACAGAGAACACGGATACTGACTAGGTTCTATGTTATCTCGTATAAGAACACGGATACTGGCTAGGTTTTATGTTATACCCTATAAAGAACACGGATACTGACTAGGTTCTATGTTATCTTCTATAAGAACACGGATACTGGCTAGGTTCTATGTTATACCCTATAAAGACACGGATACTGACTAGGTTCTGTGTTATCTCCTATAAAGAACACGGATACTGAGGGGTGCAAATTTCATTCTGATTAGTGCTTCTGTTTCTCTTTCGAAAACAAAAATCCACAGACGATATCCAGGGAAGATGAAGAGTTTAAATACATTGAATGTGATGGTCGGAATATGTGGCAATCGCCCTTGCAGTATTATGAACATACCTGTAAACGTATTAATACGAGAGATAAAAAAGTTCCATTTGTTTTGTAAACATACAATCCATGTGAATTTTATAGATGGGAACGTTATCAATTCAAAGTACTCGTTGCAAACAAAGCTAATGTTTATGATGAGCAAAAACTAATCAGTAGAAACTTAATGAAATACAGTGGCTTTGTCGAGTCTCAATCCAGCTATCTGTTTATGAAACTGGAGTAGAGAAGACAGCTTCGAAGTTTTCTCAAACTTCCATGGTAACCAAAAGTGCTTATTAAACAACACTTTTATCATAGTTGCCAACAGTACTCATTGGCCATGGCAACCGAGAGTGTTTGTCAGTTTCCATGTCCAGACTTTTTGATCCTATTTAGAATAGTACTTAGAATAGTATAGGAAATGAAAAAACGACCAATCTATATGTCTCCATTACTGATTCACGAGCACCCAGATAACCAAACTATATGTCCCATCACTGATTCACGAGCACCCAGATGACCAATCTATATGTCTCCATCACTGATTCACGAGCACCCAGATGACCAATCTATGTGTCTCCATTACTGATTCACGAGCACCCAGATGACCAATCTATATGTCTCCATTACTGATTCACGAGCACCCAGATGACAAATCTATGTGTCCCCACTACTGATTCACGAGCACCCAGATGACCAATCTATGTGTCTCCATTACTGATTCACGAACACCCAGATGACCAATCTATATGTGGCCATCAATGATTCACGAGCACCCACGATCTTACACACTGTATATATTAGAGGTTATTTAGTGATAAAGTATCTGGTGTGTTTTAACATATTTGTTGAGAAATAAATTATTTTAACATCAGTATCATCTTGAGCTTACAAAAAAAGAATATTTTAAATAGAGATATACTTGATCATCCTGAACTTAGAAAAAAATCTTGTGTCTGGGACAAAACACCTTCATCTTCAAATTAAATAAAATCTTATGTTTAGGAAAACACCTTATCATGTTCAGTTTAGAGAAAGTTTTGTGTTGAGCCATTCACTTAATGATCTTGAGTTTAATTAAAGTTTTGTGTTGAGTAATAAACTTAATGATCTTGAGTTTAGAGAAAGTTTTGTGTTGAGGCATTCACTTAATGATCTTGAGTATATATATATAAAGTTTTGTGTTGAGGAATACACTTAATGATCTTGAGTATATATATATAAAGTTTTGTGTTGAGGAATACACTTAATGATCTTGAGTATATATATATATAAAGTTTTGTGTTGAGGAATACACTTAATTATCTTGAGTATATATATGTATAAAGTTTTGTGTTGAGGAATACACTTAATTATCTTGAGGATATATATGTATATATATAAAGTTTTGTTTTGAGGAATACACTTAATGATCTTGAGTTTAGAGAAAGTTTTGTCTTGAGGAATACACTTAATGATCTTCAGTTTAGAGAATGTATTTAGCACCCAAATTATATGCCACGCCCAACCCTTGCACTTATAAGTTGAAATAACAGTTATTCAAAACCTATACATACTGTGTCCGACATATATTAAATAATCCAGGAAATGAGTTTTATAATTATATCTTTTTCTCCCCAGATAGCTAAGAATCCATAAAAACGTTTTCGTTTCAAACCGACAGTCATCTAGACTCCAAGTAGAGGGTACTTGTATAATCGCTTGTTCTATTGTACTTCTGTGATCTGGGGTTTCCTCCCGCCAACTTGATCTGATTGAGCTTCCTATTAATGGTCGTATGTACGTCTGTTCTTGTGGAAATACGCTGAGCTAACTAGAAAATAGGGAATGACTCACTCGAAGCGCATCACTCTTCTGCTGTGGGAGCCAGGGAGTTTCTTTTGTAATGAAACCGTTGCTTTAGTGTAATATAATTGGTCCTGAATGAATGAATCACTTAGAATTATTTGTCTTGACACTGGGTGTTCATGGTTGTTGTAGGGGAAATTAAGTGTTTACTTCGGTGAGTTTTGAACGTCACCTTCCTCAATCATATGTTTCATGTCTTGTGGATTACAGAGTCAGATGTTGATCAACTTTCCTCAATCATATCTTTCATATCTTGTGAATTACAGAGTCAGATGTTGATCAACTTTCCTCAATCATATGTTTCATATCTTGTGAATTACAGAGTCAGATGTTGATCAACTTTCCTCAATCATATGTTTCATATCTTGTGTATTA
>NW_013674977.1:8692-11708 GCF_000517525.1 Limulus polyphemus | reverse complement strand
CTTGTGAATTACAGAGTCAGGTGTTGATCAACTTTCCTCAGTCATATGTTTCATGTCTTGTGAATTACAGAGTCAGATGTTGATCAACCTTCCTCAATCATATGTTTCATGTCTTGTGAATTACAGAGTCAGATGTTGATCAACCTTCCTCAATCATATTGTTTCATGTCTTGTGAATTACAGAGTCAGATGTTGATCAGCCTTCCTCAATCATATGTTTCATGTCTTGTGTATTACAGAGTCAGATGTTGATCAACCTTCCTCAGTCATATGTTTCATATCTTGTGAATTACAGAGTCAGATGTTGATCAACTTTCCTCAATCATATGTTTCATATCTTGTGTATTATAGAGTCAGATGTTGATCAACCTTCCTCAATCATATGTTTCATGTCTTGTGAATTACAGAGTCAGATGTTGATCAACTTTCCTCAATCATATGTTTCATATCTCGTGAATTACAGAGTCAGATGTTGATCAACTTTCCTCAGTCATGTCCTGATCTTCCTCACAGTTGTATTTTTGATATATTTCCGTCAGCTAGTAAACAAATAACTCGACTATCACACTCCTTCTTTTTACGGTTCTATTATTATGATACCTATTATCTTCAGTAAAAATGCTCAAAGAAAAATTGAAATATTTGTAATATTCAACTAAAATAGTTATAAGCGATAAGCTTGTTTTTGGAAAACATGAATATTGATACTAAAAACGGAAGGTTATCCTTAGAGAACTGTAACCAGTAACTTGTAATCACAATACACGTGCTGGTGAAAAGATAATTGAATCTATGTTGTGTAACAGCAGGATAGCAGTAGTAAAGATTAGAACATATACATCTAACATTGGCGTGTTACATCATTTAACTTCAACTAAAACCCCTTGAAATTAGACCAGCTCACGGTAAGAACTTACAAAGAAAGTAACTGTGAAACAAAGGAACAGATCCTGATGGGGGGGGTTGGGAGGGTCAGGCGTTACGTAGACCTCTCTATCCCTCCGGCACTGATGTTGTTGTGATCCGTTTAAGTCGGCAAAGTTAAGTTAAGAGAATTGTTAAATGCTAACAGGGTCCTGTGTTTATGTTAAGTTACTATCATAATTACATGACCCCTATCAGGGTCCTATATTTATGTTAAGTTACTATCATAATTACATGACACCTATCTGGGTCCTGTATTTATGTTAAGTTACTATCATAATTACACGACCCCTATCAGGGTCATGTCTATTTATGTTCAACGTTGAACATTTGCACTGGTATACACGTTGCTTAGTTTGGAATGTAGAAATTCTTACATTACATAAATAGTCCGATATATTCCAATGTTTGTACATTCGGTAATATATTTATTATGTATTTAACGTTAATACCCTAATAATACATCACACAAATGATATGGTTAAGTAAGTCTAGCTGATCGATATACTTATAGTACATGTTTATAAGGGACAGGAACTTAGGTATGTATGGCATAACGATCTAGTAAAAGTACTAGTTCGTTTTTCTGGCAGTAGGTGGCCAGGTTCGTTTCTATCATGTATGATATAACGATATAGTGAAAGTACTAGTTCGATTTTCTGACAGTAGGTGGCCAGGTTCGTTTCTATCATGTATGACATAACGATCTAGTGAAAGTACTAGTTCGTTTTTCTGGCAGTAGGTGGCCAGGTTCGTTTCTATCATGTATGACATAACGATCTAGTAAAAGTACTAGTTCGTTTTTCTGGCAGTAGGTGGCCGACCTATTAAGTAGTAATAACCGTGAACTTATTTCACGTATAGTAATTCGAAGAACCGCGCGAATAAAGTGGTTTTTCTTATCTTGGTTCATTTCAATATATTGAAATATTTATATCGTACTTTTGGCAGAATATGTAGAAAAAAAAATTACATTATTTTACAATTAAGCTTCAACTTATGCTTCTATGTTTCAATGCACGTGTACGTCAGAAATTAAATATTATATCTAATATAATAATATCCATACCGTCCGCTAGGGTGTGTTGCGTCTATATGCATTTCGTAGTTTTAGAGTTTTGTTTGTTTGTTGTTAAACTCAAGGTTACACGACGGGGCTACCTGTAATCTTCCAACCGCAGGTATCGAAACTCGATTTCTAGCGTTCTAAACCCTGGGGTTTACTGTTGAGCCATCGTGGGGCTCCAACTTTAGAGCTTGTTTGTTTGTTGTTAAGCGCAAAGCTACACAATGGGCTGTCTGTGCTTTGCCCACCATGGGTATCGAAACTCAATTTTTACAGTTATAAACCCTCAAGCTTACCACTGAGCCACCGGGGATGGAGCACCAGTTGTAGAGATAGATCTTTTCTGATCAAGCTAATTCTACGAACAGAAAAATGAACGAAACTGTAAGAAAAACATGTCATTAGAAAAATTATTCTACTAATTAAATACATTTTTTTATGATGATCGATCCGACGTTTTTATTTTATTTCTATTCAGAATAACGAATTACTAATTTGTGTTTTTTTTCTCGTTATTATTTTCCATCCTCTTTGAAAAACGCGTGTTTCTGAGTAATTGTTTCTATTAGAGCTTATAAAGATACTCTCTAAAATCACGTATCAAATATCAAAAGATCCAGGA
This sequence comes from Limulus polyphemus, assembly GCF_000517525.1. Lineage (NCBI taxonomy): Eukaryota > Metazoa > Arthropoda > Merostomata > Xiphosura > Limulidae > Limulus > Limulus polyphemus. Next base: position 9,096 of record NW_013674977.1, on the reverse strand, counting down.
TTTTGTAGACTATCTTTTCAGAATAAGTTTTTGTATCTTTTATTGAGTAACTGTGTTACAAAGTATTGTTTGCTTGTTAGCTTTTTTTTATTTTTAGAATTTTCGCGCAGAGTTATATAAAACCATAGCCTTTTCAAATTTTGAGCTGATAGACTAGAGGGAAGGCAGCTAGTCGACAGCATCCTTCATCAACTCTTGATCTACTGAATGAATAGTTAGATTTGACCTTCAGTTTAGTAGCTTACAAAGGTCATAACGGGATATGAACCATGGTTCGGGTACACTACCCACTGAGCCACGCCCACTCCGTCACAAAATATGTAAAGATGGGTTTGCTTATTTTTTGTTTTTGTTTGCAGTTAAGCCCAAAGCTACATAAGGGATATTTTTGCTGTGCTTACCAC
>NW_013674977.1:4739-7692 GCF_000517525.1 Limulus polyphemus | reverse complement strand
GAAAAACTACAACCAATTAAGGTGTTTCAAGTTTTTAATTCACATTTAATAAATGACCAATGTTGCGACACTGGTCAGCTCGATGTGGAGTTCTCATGATTTATACTGTGTCAAACTGATAACTGCAGTGTCCCCTGTAGGTTAGCAATGGTCAATCCTATTATTTGGTCCAATCAGCCGCACAAATCCTGATAAACAGTTGCCTCTCTCTGGTCATTAGCTCAAAGTTGTGGACGGCTATACCTGAACCCTAGAGATCCTTGACCTAGTCATTAAGCCTAACTTGTTCTTACTGTAGTGTTCACATTGAAAATTCCAAATATGGACTTCAATTGTTTTCTTCCAACTGTTTCCTTTACGTAATTATGGAGCCTTTCCATGGACCACATGAAAGGGACTCGTGGACCAGAGACAAAAATCCGGTAATCTTCTTAATTGGTTGTAGTTTTTCAACACGCTTGCTGCTGTAGCTTCTTTGCTGTCATAGCAATACCAAAAAAAACAACAACGCCTAATCTGTTTCTATTGTTGTTTAGCTGAAAATAACGTCGATTTACGTTTCTTTGTTTCTAATGTTCGTGATTTTTTTACCGAAAAACAAAAATTTCACCCATTTTATTTAAATTGTCGGAGGCGAAACGAAGATTAGAGCAGTTAGGAGAAGTGGAGTTTTATTTGGAGTTTTTGTCGTTAGTGGAAACAAAACTCATCTTTACGCACTTAGTAACACGAACATAGGTTTCGAAAGCTATTATCTGCGTTCATCTCTCATTCCCGCTTGTAAAAGCAGTAATAAATTTTAATAGCCCCCTATTACAAACTAAACGAGGCGTTTTTTCTTCAGTAGAAAAAATGTCATTAAAAAGACAGTCTCGTATTTTTTTTAAGGCATTGTTAGAATCACCTCAAACATTAGCACTGCTCTGCATACATTCACTTAAGTAGGCTTAACTTTGAGTAATGGTTAGTCGAATGTGTCGCAATTAATTATTATTTTTAGAAGCTACGGCTACTTGATTTAATTCTTTTGGTTTGGTTATGGTTACACTACAAAATGGGCTCACGTGCTCAGCCCATCACGGGTATCGAAACCTGAATTTTAGCGTCGTAATAATATGGAAACGTGTGGGGTTTTCAGTTTTCATTCTCCACGGTGAACCTGTGTTTGTATAAGATTTAAGTAATATTAGATAATTTATTCTTCTGACCTTTACACCACACAAACTGTTTTAAATTACCAAAAATAAATACGGAGCTCAAACTATCATTCGATTCGAGTTATATCTCTTTCGGAAAATTCCACCTCTCACCAGTAACCCTAAATAACTGATAATATACTATGTGAAGCCTAATCTTATTCTTATGATTTGACCTTGTCTGGGGTTACCAGTCAGTGGTGGGACTTTAACTCAGAGGTGTATGTTAATCGTAACCCTAAATAACTGATAATATACTGTGTGAAGCCTAATCTTATTCTTATGATTTGACCTTGTCTGGGGTTACCAGTCAGTGCTGGAACTTTAACTCAGAGGTGTATGTTAGTCGTAACCCTAAATAATTGATAATATACTGTGTGAAGCCTAATCTTATTCTTATGATTTGACCTTGTCTGGGGTTACCAGTCAGTGCTGGAACTTTAACTCAGGGGTGTATGTTAGTCGTAACCCTAAAACACAAGGAACAGGATAAAACATGACGACCATATATTTTGTTACACAAGGAACAAGATAAAACATGAAGACCATATATTTTGTAACACAAGGAACTGGATAAAACATGAAGACCATATATTTTGTTACACAAGGAACAAGGATAAAACATGAAGACCATATATTTTGTTACACAAGGAACAAGATAAAACATGAAGACCATATATTTTGTTACACAAGGAACAGGATAAAACATGAAGACCATATATTTTGTTACACAAGGAACAGGATAAAACATGAATACCATATTTTGTTACACAAGGAACAAGATAAAACATGAAGACCATATATTTTGTTAAACAAGGAACAGGATAAAACATGAAGAGTATTCTTACATTTACAAACAAAGATTTGGAAACTCGAGTATATAAACATGGACCTTAACACAAGGTCTTAATGAAGGACCACATGGTACCTTTAAATGAATATCTGCCAAATTTGATAGAAATGTCGACGCTGAATAACTACAGCATGAATCGAAATCACTTTGTAGCTGTCCCCATTTTGTTTCTGATTAAATACATGGTTTAGATCTTTGTCTTGATAAGACACATAATCAGTCAGTACATTAAAACTTCCATGTATGTAACAGTGGTATTAGGTCATTCACTTGGTTTACATAACAATGGTATTAGGTTATTCACTTGGTTTACATAACAGTGGTATTAGGTCATTCACTTGGTTTACATAACAGTGGTATTAGGTCATTCACTTGGTTTACATAACAGTGGTATTAGGTCATTCACTTGGTTTACATAACAGTGGTATTAGGTCATTCACTTGGTTTACATAACAGTGGTATTAGGTCATTCACTTGGTTTACACAACAATGGTATTAAGTCATTCATTGGTTTACATAACAGTGGTATTAGGTCATTCACTTCGTTTACACAACAGTGGTATTAGTTCATTCACTTGGTTTACATAACAATGGTATTAGGTCATTCACTTGGTTTACACAACGGTGGTATAAGGTCATTCATTGGTTTACACAACGGTGACATTAGGTTCTTCACTTGGTTTACACAACGGTGGTATTAGGTCATTCACTTGGTTTACACAACGGTGACATTAGGTTCTTCACTTGGTTTACACAACGGTGACATTAGGTTCTTCACTTGGTTTACACAGCAGTGGTATTAGGTTATTCACTTGGTTTACATAACAGTGGTATTAGGTCATTCACTTGGTTTACACAACGGTGACATTAGGTTCTTCACTTGGTTTACACAGCAGTGGTATTA
>NW_013674977.1:0-4006 GCF_000517525.1 Limulus polyphemus | reverse complement strand
TATGATAGTATCCATCCAGTCTACAATCAAACATCATAAATCATTGATATATTATTGTAACACAAAGGTAACTAGTTTCAGGGTGTGTTGAGTTATGATAGTATCCATCCAGTCTACAATCAAACATCATAAATCATTGATATATTATTGTAACACAAAGGTAACTAGTTTCAGGGTGTGTTGAGTTATGATAGTATCTATCCAGTCTACAATCAAACATCATAAATCATTGATATATTATTGTAACACAAAGGTAACTAGTTTCAGGGTGTGTTGAGTTATGATAGTATCCATCCAGTCTAAGGAAACTTCTCACTAATTATTGTATGAACACTTTGAAAATTTTTCCTAATTATTGGATGGATACTTTGGAAACTTCTCACTAATTATTGTATGAACACTTTGGAAATTTTTCCTAATTATTGGATGGTTTCTTTGGTTAACTTCTTGCTAATTACTGAATGAATGCATGGGATTTATATTTTCTTTACATTAGACTTTTATACCAGAAATTGTCGTATGTTGGAAAACGTTTATTTTTCATTGAATTTTCATCCTTCTGATCGTTATCTGTAATCAGGAATGTTCTATTATAACTAAGAATGAATTGATAATATCATCTGTCGAATCCTTCTAAATCACTCTGATGATCCTTGTTTGAAAGTGGTTAAGAACGTAGAATCTAGAAACGACCAAGGACAGGATCACTCTGGTGATCCTTGTTTGAAAGTGGTTAAGAACGTAGAATCTACAAACGATACAAGGACAGGATCACTCTGAAGATCCTTGTTTGAAAGTGGTTAAGAACGTAGAATCTAGAAACCAAACAGGACAGGATCACTCTGATGATCCTTGTTTGAAAGTGGGTAAGAACGTAGAATCTAGAAACCATACAGGACAGGATCACTCTGAAGATCCTTGTTTGAAAGTGGTTAAGAACGTAGAATCTACAAACGACCAAGGACAGGATCACTCTGGTGATCCTTGTTTGAAAGTGGTTAAGAACGTAGAATCTAGAAACGACCAAGGACAGGATCACTCTGGTGATCCTTGTTTGAAAGTGGTTAAGAACGTAGAATCTACAAACGACCAAGGACAGGATCACTCTGAAGATCCTTGTTTGAAAGTGGTTAAGAACGTAGAATCTAGAAATGACCAAGGACAGGATCACTCTGAAGATCCTTGTTTGAAAGTGGGTAAGAAGTAGAATCTAGAAATGACCCGCGGCAGCAGACACTCTATATCCTGCTGACCATGGGGTTTTGAATCTCTACCGTTGAGTAGGAATATATTGCTTGACCATTTATCGATGGCGTTGTTTAGCTCAGGACAAATAGGTGAAAGACATTTCCCATGCCTCTGAAGTACTTATCCACCAAACGAGATTAGAATATGCGAGACCTCTAACGGCTACCACTTTAGTCAGTTGTTTTGTTTTCATTCAGGAGTCATGTGATCTATTTCTTTCATCGCTTAATAAAGATAATATTTCTATTTGTGTTTCAAAGAAATAGGTCTGGTATCGAGAATATTTAGATTTGGTATCGAGTCTACGAGTTAATCGTATAAATGGTATTAGTAATACATAAATCTTTACGGGTTTTTTTTTTTCGTTTTAAAACATGTTTATATTTTACGATTTGCTTCAACAAAAAACAGGGTTAATATAAGTTACTACCTTATTGTCCATACCTTGACTTTGTGGGCACGTCCTCTGCTGAAAGTAAGAGACACCCTAACAAAGTGCTCGCGGATATTCTTTCTTTTACCATATTTGGTAAAAGTTCTTTAAGTTAAAATAACTTTCGAGAAGCTGGGCAAGTAACAACGAAGACGTTGTATCAATGGTCAGATAAGCTAAACTAAAGAACGGAGAAATTATGGGTTGTTTGATTTGATTTACTACGTTTATGCGAAGGGGCACAAAAAGAATAAGACCTTGGTGTGGACAACAGATAATTCAACGTTCTTCGCTCCGCCTTGTCTTTTCATCTACCAGACTGGGTCTTTACCTTAGATTTCAAGGGAGGAGGGTGGTTCGCATGAAGGGAGACGTTTATTTAAGCCTTACTTTGGTCTGGGTGGTAGTCAACTTGTTCGCATGATATAGAAAATAGAATTAGGGTTTTGTGTGGGTTCTCAGAGTTCCTTCTTTTTTGAGAATGAAAGGATGTATTCGAGAAGAAATACTTGAAGCATTTTTTTATTTTTTTTACAGGAAATCAGAAGACAATGTTCTTCACCAATCATATTTCTTAAACCCTCACCTTATACAACGTAAATTACTGGGTCGTTTTAAGCCTTACGAAAGATAAAAACTTGGTGAAATAACTGTAAAGAACGAAATTTTTGTCATCATTTTTGCCAAGCTGCGTAATTTTGGTTATTTAATATAGAATTATGTATAATGTAACTATCAGATAATAAAAAAATAATATCGAACTTTTAACGAGCGTTCTAGATATCTTTAACCAGCAAGTTTTTAACAATAATATTTCCTAATGTTTGTTTGTTTTGAATTTCGTGCAAAGCTACACGAGGGCTATCTGCGATAGCCGTCCCTAATTTAGCAGTGTAAGACTAGAGGGAAGGCAGCTAGTCATCACCACCCACCGCCAACTGTTGGGCTACTCTTTAACCAACGAATAGTGGGATTGACCGTCAGATTATAACGCCCCACGGCTGAAAGGGCAAGCATGTTTGGTGTGACGGGGCTTCGAACCCGCGATCCTCAGATTGCAAGTCGATCGCCCCTAACCACCAGGCCATGCCGGGCCCTTTCCTAATGTCAATGACCTGTTCTTTGGAGATCTAAACACCAAAAAAATTAATTTATTTAAAAACCTTTTTAATATTGAGGAATTTACTCGTTACTTCGTTGTATCTCTTGGAAAGCTTGCTAATTATTGGAGATACTTTGAAAGCGTCTCGTTAATTATTGGACCGATACTTTTGGAAACTTCCCACTGATTATTGGACGGATATTTTGGAAACTTTCTGTAATTATTGTGTGGATATTTTGGAAACTTCTCACTAATTATTGTATGAACACTTTGGAAATGTACCCTAATTATTGGATGGATACTTTGGAAACTTCTCACTAATTATTGTATGAACACTTTGGAAATGTACCCTAATTATTGGATGGATACTTTGGAAACTTCTCACTAATTATTGTATGAACACTTTGGAAATGTACCCTAATTATTGGATGGATACTTTTTTGTGTATAGTTACTACTTTATTGTCCATACCTTGACTTTGTGTATAGTCTACTTTATTGTCCATACCTTGACTAATTAAGTCAACACTGGCTAAACCTATTACAGAACATTCTAGCTTTTCGGTTTCACTGCGGTCACACTGTCTAATTGCATTACAGGATATTTCGGCATATCTGTTTCACAGTGGTTATATGTGACATATCGCTATATATTCTTCTCTGTTTAGCTTTAAGTTTTTAGAATTTCAAACTTTAAAAGTAACCCGAAACGCTGTTCTTAACCTGATTGTCATGCGTTTCAATATTCCTCGGGTAGTAAATGTTTAGTTATTTCATTGTGAAACTTCATTATATTGTCGAATTACATATGCTTTGTGTTCAGTTTGTTTCGTTTTTTCCTGGACTAATACGTCATATTATTATTATTATTTTTACCTTAAAAACATAAATTCTATAGTCTGTACTATTGTACGTCAAATGTTAAAAATTGAATGTTCTTAAAGTTTTTTGGTGGAGGATTTCAGCTGAACGAATAAGTTAGACTCAATAACAGGAACTATATTGTAAATGACGTAATACCACCGTTGTGTAAACCAAGTGAAGAACCTAATGTCACCGTTGTGTAAACCAAGTGAAGAACCTAATACCATTGTTATGTAAACCAAGTGAATGACCTAATACCACTGTTGTGTAAACCAAGTGAATGACCTAATACCACCGTTGTGTAAACCAAGTGAAGAACCTAATGTCACCGTTGTGTAAACCAAGTGAAGAACCTAATGT
>NW_013674976.1:21873-23271 GCF_000517525.1 Limulus polyphemus | reverse complement strand
AGAAGGACAAAAAAGGCCGTTATAAAAGTCAACAAAATCTAGCGGAAGAAGGACTAAAAAGATCATTATCAAAGTCGAAAAAATCTATGTAAGAAGGACTAAATAAACAGTTATCAAAGTCCAAAAAAATTAGTGTTTGAAGGACAAAAAAGGCCGTTATAAAAGTCAACAAAATCTAGCGGAAGAAGGACTAAAAAGATCATTATCAAAGTCGAAAAAATCTAGAGTAAGAAGGATTAAAATGACCGTTATCAAAATCAACAAGATCTAGTTGAAGAAGGATTAAAAAGACCGTTATCATAGTCGACAAAATCTAGTGAAAGAAGGACTAAAAAGACCATTATCATAGTCTAAAAAGTCTATTGTAAGAAGGACTAAAAAACCGTTATCAAAGTCCAAAAATTTAGTGTTAGAAGGACTTAAAAGGCCGTTATCAAAGTCGACAAAATCTAGTGGAAGAAGAACAAAAAAGACCATTATCAAAGTCCAAAAAATCTATGTAAGAAGGACTAAAATGAACGTTATAAAAGTCGACAAAATCTATTGTAAAAACGACTAAAAAGACCATTATAAAAGACAACAATATCTAGTGGAAGAAGGGCTAAAGAGACCGATATCACAGTTGACAAAATCTACTGTTAGAAGGATTAAAAAAATCAGAGTTAAAAAAGACAGTTACGAAAGTCGACAAAATCTAGTGTAAAAAGGATTAAAAAGACCATCATCAAAGTCGAAAAAATCTATGTAAGAAGGACTAAAAAGATCATTATCAAAGTCGACAAAATCTATTGTAAAAACGACTAAAAAGACCATTATAAATGACAACAAAATCTAGTGGAAGAAGGGCTAAAGAGACGGTTATCAAAGTCGAAAAAATCTATTGTTAGAAGGACTAAAAATATCATTATCAAAGTAGATAAAGTCTAGTGTAAGGAAACTAAAAAAACGTTATCAAAGTCCAAAAAAATTAGTGTTAGAAGGAAAAAAAATCACTACCAAAGTCAAAAAATCTAGCGGAAAAAGGACTAAAAAGATCACTATGAAAGTGAACAAAATCTATTGTGAAAAGGTTTAGAAAGACAATTATGTATGTCCTCAAAATCTAGTGTAAGAAGGACCGAAAAAAGTTATCAAAGTCAACAAAATCTAGTGTCAGAAGGTCTAAAATGACCAATATCAAAGTCAACAAAATCTAGTGTAAGATAGATAAAAAAGACAATTATCCAAGCCATCAAAATCTAGTGTAAGAAGGGACTAAAAAGACCGTTATCAAAGTCGACAAAATCTATTGTAAAAACGACTAAAAAGACCATTATAAATGACAACAAAATCTAGTGGAAGAAGGGCTAAAGAGACGGTTATCAAAGTCGAAAAAATCTATTGTTAGAAGGACTAAAA
>NW_013674976.1:7843-21863 GCF_000517525.1 Limulus polyphemus | reverse complement strand
CAAAATCTAGTGTAAGAAGGGACTAAAAAGACCGATTTCAAATTCGAAAAAAATCTAATGTAAGATGGATTAAAAAGACCGTTTTAAAAGTCAAAATAATCAAGCGGAAGAAAGACTAAAAAGATCATTATAAAAGTCAACAAAATCTAGTGTAAGAAGGACCAAAAAGACGGTTATCAAAGTCGAAAAAATCTATTGTTAGAAGGACTAAAAATATCATTATCAAAGTAGATAAAGTCTAGTGTAAGAAAGACTAAAAAACCGTTATCAAAGTCCAAAAAAATTAGTGTTTGAAGGACAAAAAAGGCCGTTATAAAAGTCAACAAAATCTAGCGGAAGAAGGACTAAAAAGATCATTATCAAAGTCGAAAAAATCTAGAGTAAGAAGGATTAAAATGACCGTTATCAAAATCAACAAGATCTAGTGGAAGAAGGACTAAAAAGACTGTTATCATAGTCTACAAAATCTAGTGTAAGAAAGACTAAAAAGACCGTTATCAAAGTAAAAAAATTAGTGCTAGAAGGACAAAAAAGACCGTTATCAAAGTCCACAAAATCTATTGTAAAAAGGATTAAAAAGACCGTTATCATAGTCGACAAAATCTAGAGAAAGAAGGACTAAAATAATCATTATGAAAGTCGAAAAGTCTATTGTAAGAAGGACTAAATAAACCGTTATAAATGTCCAAACATTTAGTGTTAGAAGGACAATAAAGGCCGTTATAAAAGTCAACAAAATCTAGCGGAAGAAGGACTAAAAAGATCATTATCAAAGTCGAAAAAATCTAGTGTAAGAATAACTAAAAAGACCGTTATCAAAGTCGACAAAATATAGTGTAAAAAGGATTAAAAAGACCATTATCAAAGTCGAAAAAATCTATGTAAGAAGGACTAAAAAGATTATTATCAAAGTCGACAAAATCTATTGTAAAAACGACTAAAAAGACCATTTTAAATAACAACAAAATCTAGTGGAAGAAGGGCTAAAGAGACCGTTATCATAGTCGACAAAATCTATTGTTAGAAGGATAAAAAAATCGCTACAAAAGTCAAAAAATCTAGCGGAAAAAGGACTAAAAAGATCATTATGAAAGTCAACAAAATCTATTGTGAAAAGGTTTAAAAAGAAAATTATGTATGTCCTCAAAATCTAGTGTAAGAAGGGACTAAAAAGACCGTTATCAAAGTCGACGAAATCTAGTGGAAGAAGGACTAAAAATACCATTATCAAGTCGAAAAAATCTATGTAAGAAGGACTAAAAAGAACGATATAAAAGTCGACAAAATCTATTGTAAAAACGACTAAAAAGACCATTATAAAAGACAACAATATCTAGTGGAAGAAGGGCTAAAGAGACCGTTATCACAGTTGACAAAATCTACTGTTAGAAGGATTAAAAAAATCATTATGAAAGTCGAAAAAATCTAGCGGAAGAAGGACTAAAAAGATCATTATCAAAAACAAAATAAATCTAGTGTAAGAAGGACAAAAAGGCCATTATAATAGTCAACAAAATCTAGCGGAAGAAGGACTAAAAACACTCTTATCAAAGTCGACAAAATCTAGTGTAAGAAGTATTAAAAATACCATTATCAAAGTAAACAAGATCTAGTGGAAGAAGGACTAAAAAGAATGTTATCATAGTCTACAAAATCTAGTGCAAGAAGGACTAAAAAGACCGTTATCAAAGTCCAAAAAATTAGTGTTAGAAGGACAAAATAGACCGTTATCAAAGTCGACAAAATCTATTGTAAAAAGGATTAAAAAGACCGTTATCATAGTCGACAAAATCTAGTGAAAGAAGGACTAAAAAGATCATTATGAAAGTCGAAAAGTCTATTGTAAGAAAGACAAAAAAGGCCATTATAAAAGTCAACAAAATTTAGCGGAAGAAGGACTAAAAACACCGTTATCAAATTCGACAAAATCTAATGTGAGAACGATTAAAAATACCATTATCCAAGTGGACAAAATCTATTGTAAGAAGTATTAAAAAGACCATTATGAATATAAAAAAATCTTGTGCAAGACGGACTCAAAAGACCGATAATAAAGTCGACTTAATTTATTGCTAAAAGGACTAAAAAGACCGATATTAAAAACAACCAAATCTAGTGTAAGAAGGATTAAAAAGACCATTATGAATATCAAAAAATTCTAGTGCAAGACGGACTCAAAAGACCGTTAAGAGAGTCGACAAAATCTATTGCTCGATGGGCTAAAAAGACCAATATTAATAACAATCAATTCTAGTGTAGGAAGGATTAAAAATACAATTATCCAAGTCAATAAAATCTACCGTAAGAAGAACTCAAAAGATCGTTATCGAAATCGTCAAAATCTATTGTTAGAAGGACTAATAAGACCGATATTAAAAACAACAAAATATAGGGTAAGAAAGATTAAAAAGACAATTATCCAAGTCAATAAAATCTATTTTAAGAAGGACTAAAAACACCGTTATCAAAGTCGAATAAGTCTAGTGTAAGAATGACTAAAAAGACAGTTATCATAGTCAAAAAAATCTAGTGTAAGAAGGACTAAATAAACCGTTATGAAAGTCCAAACATTTAGTGTTAGAGGGACAATAAAGGCCGTTATAAAAGTCAACAAAATCTAACGGAAGAAGGACTAAAAAGATCATTATCAAAGTCAAAAAAATCTAGAGTAAAAAGGATTAAAATGACCGTTATCAAAATCAACAAGATCTAGTGTAAGAAGGACTAAATAAACCGTTATGAAAGTCCAAACATTTAGTGTTAGAAGGACAATAAAGGCCGTTATAAAAGTCAACAAAATCTATCGGAAGAAGGACTAAAAAGATCATTATCAAAGTCAAAAAAATCTAGTGTAAGAATAACTAAAAAGACCGTTATCAAAGTCGACAAAATCTAGTGTAAAAAGGATTAAAAAGGCCATTATCAAAGTCGAAAAAATCTATGTAAGAACTACTAAAAAGATCATTATCAAAGTCGACAAAATCTATTGTAAAAACGACTAAATAGACCATTATAAATGACAACAAAATCTAGTGGAAGAAGGGCTAAAGAGACGGTTATCAAAGTCGAAAAAATCTATTGTTAGAAGGATTAAAAAATCACTACCAAAGTCAAACAATCTAGCGGAAAAAGGACTAAAAAGATCATTATGAAAGTCAACAAAATCTATTGTGAAAAGGTTTAAAAAGACAATTATGTATGTCCTCAAAATCTAGTGTAAGAAGGGACTAAAAAGACCGTTATCAAAGTCGACGAAATCTAGTGGAAGAAGGACTAAAAATACCATTATCAAATCGAAAAAATCTATGTAAGAAGGACTAAAAAGAACGTTATAAAAGTCGACAAAATCTATTGTAAGAAGGATTAAAAAGACAATTATCCAAGCCATCAAAATCTGGTGTAAGAAGGCACTAAAAAGACCGATTTCAAATTCGAAAAAAATCTAATGTAAGAAGGACTAAAAAGACCGTTATCAAAATCGAAAAAATCTAGTGTAAGAAGGACTAAGAAGTCCGTTATCAAAGTCGACAAATCTAATATAAAAAGTATTAAAAACACCATTATAAATATCAAAAACATCTAGTGCAAGACAGACTCAAAAGACCGTTAAGGAAGTCTACAAAATCTAGTGTAAGAAGGACTAAAAAGACCGTTAGCAAAGATAAACGAAATCTATTGTTAGAAGGACTAAAAAGACCGATATTAAAAATAACCAAATCTAGTGTAAGAAGGAATAAAAAGGACAATTATCCAAATCAATAAAATCTATTGTAATAAAGACTAAAAAGGCTGTTATCAAAGTCAACAAGATCTAGCGGAAGAAGTATTAAAAAGACCATTATGAATATCAAAAACTCTAGTGTAAGAAGGTCTCAAAAGTCCATTATGAATGCCAAAAACTCTAGTTTAAGAAGGTCTCAAAAGACCATTATCAAAATCGAAAAAATATAGTGTAAGAAGGACTAAAAAGACTCTTATAAATGTTTAAAAATCTAGTGAAAGAAGGACTGAAATTACCGTTATCAAAGTCGGAAAAATCTATGTAAGAAGTATTAAAAAGACCATTATGAATATCAAAAACTCTAGTGTAAGAAGGTCTCAAAAGACCATTATGAATGCCAAAAACTCTAGTTTAAGAAGGTCTCAAAAGACCATTATCAAAGTCGAAAAAATATAGTATAAGAAGTATTAAAAATACCATTATCAAAGTAAACAAGATCTAGTGGAAGAAGGACTAAAAAGACTGTTATCATAGTCTACAAAATCTAGTGTAAGAAGAATTAAGTATACCGTTATCAAAGTTATCAAAATCCTGTGGAAGGAGGACTAAGAAGATTTTTATAAAAGTCTCCAAAATCTGGTGTAAAAGGATTAAAAGACCGTTATCAAAGTCCACAAAATCTACTGTAAGAAGGACTAAAAAAGACCGTTATGAAAGTCAACAAAATCTAGTGTAAGAAGGACTAAAAAGACCGTTTGTAAAGTTAATCAAAATTATCCGAAGATAGACCGAGAAAGTTATCAAAGTCAAAAAAATCTAGTGTAAGATGGACTAAAAAGAATGTTATCAAAGTCGACAGATCTAAAGTAAAAAGCATTAAAAAGACCATTAAAAATGTTAACAAAATCTAGTGGAAGAAGGACTAAAAACCCGTTATCAAGTCGACAAAATCCAGTGAAAGAAGGATTAAAAATACCATTATCAAAGTCGACAATATCTAGTGTTAGAAGAACCAAAAAGACCGTTATAAAAGTAAAAAAATTCTAGCGGAGGAAAGACTAAAAAGATCATTATCAAAGTCGAAATAATCTACTGTAAGAGGGATTAAAAAGACCGTTATCAAAGTCGAAAGAATCTAGTTTAAGAAGAACAAAAAAAGACCGTTTGCAAATTTAATCAAAATCTGTCACAAGATAGACCGAAAAAAGTTATCAAAGTCAACAAAATCTAGTGTAAGAAGGGACTAAAAAGACCGTTATCAAAGGCAACAAGATCTAGTGGAAGAAAAACTAAAAAGACCGTTATGAAAGTCAACAAAATTTAGTGTAAGAAGGACTAAGAAACCGTTAGCAAAGTTAAACGAAATCTATTGTTAGAAGGACTAAAAAGACCGATATTAAAAACAGCAAAATCTAGTGTAAGAAGGAATAAAAAGACAATTATCCAAGTCAATAAAATCTATTGTAAGAAGGACTAAAAGGCAGTTATCAAAGTCGACAAAATCTAGTGCAAGAAGGATTAAAAAGGTCGTTATCAAAGTCAACAAGATCTAGCAGAAGAAGGACTAAAAAGACCGTTATAAAAGTCAAAAATATCTAGCGGATGAAAAACTAAAAAGATCATTATCAAAGTGGAAAAAAACTAGTGTAAGAAGGACTAAAAAGACCGTTATCAAAGTAAACAAAAACTAGTGTAAGTATGACTAAAAAGGCCTTTAAATTTGTTAACAAAATCTAGCGGAAGAAGGACTAAAAAGACCGTTATTATAGTAAAAAAATGTAGCGGAAGAAGGACAAAAAAAATCGATATGAAAGTCCAAAAAATTTAGTGTAAGAAGAATAAAATCGGCCGTTATGAAAGTCGATAAAATCTAGTGTAAGAAGTACTAAAAAGACCGTTTTAAAATGTCAACAAAATCTAGTGTACGATGGACTAAAAGACCGTTAGAAAAGTTAAACAAACTCTAGTATACGAAGGACTAAACGACCGTTAGAAAAGTTAAACAAACTCTAGTGTACGAAGGACTAAAAGACCGTTAGAAAAGTAAAACAAACTCTATCGGAAAAACGACAGTTATCAAAGTCAACAAAATCTAGTGTAAGAAGGACAAAAGAGGACGTTATCAAAGACGACAAAATCTAGTGTAAGAATGACTAAAAAGACCGTTATAAAATGTCAACAAAATGTAGTGTACGAAGGACTGAAAGACCGTTAGAAAAGTTAAAGAAAATTTAGTGTTCGAAGGACTAAAAGACCGTTGGAAAAGTTAAACAAACTCTATCGAAAAAACGACAGAAAAAAGTTATCAAAGTCAACAAAATCTAGTGTAAGAAGGAGTAAAAAGACCGTTATAAAAGTCGACAAAATCTAATGTAAGTAGGAATAAAAAGACCATTAAAAATGTTAACAAAATCTAGTGGAAGAAGGACTAAAAAGACCATTATGAATGTCAAAAAATCTAGTGAAAGAAGGACTGAAATTACCGTTATAAAAGTCAACAAAATCTAGTGTAAGATGACCAAAAAGACCATTATCAAATACAACAAAATCTAGCGTAAGAAAGACTAAAAAGACCGTTATCAAAATCAACAAAATCTAGTGTAAGAAGGACTAAAAAGTCCGTTAGCAAAGTTAAACGAAATCTATTGTTAGAAGAACTAAAAAGGCCGATATTAAAAACAACCAAATCTAGTGTAAGAAGGAATAAAAAGACAATTATCCAAATCAATAATATCTATTGTAAGAAGGACTAAAAAGGCTGTTATCAAAGTCAACAAGATCTAGCGGAAGAAGGACTAAAAAGACCATTATCAAAGTAAACAAAAACTTGTGTAAGTAAGACTAAAAAGACCATTAACAATGTTATCAAAATCGAGCGGAAGAAGGACTGAAACGAATGTTATTAAAGCCATCAAAACCTAGTGGAAGAAGGACTAAAAAGACCCTTATAAATGTGAAAAAATCTAGTGAAAGAAGGACAGAAATTACCGTTATCAAAGTCGAAAAAATCTATGCAAGAAGTATTAAAATGACCATTATGAATATCAAAAACTCTAATGTAAGAAGGTCTCAAAAGACCATTATCAAAGTCGATAAAATATAGTGTAAGAAAGACTAAAAAGACCGTTATCAAAGTCAACAAAATCTAGTGTAAGAAGGAATAAAAATACCGTTAGCAAAGTTAAACGAAATCTATTGTCAGAAGGACTAAAAAGACCGATATTAAATACAACCAAATCTAGTGTAAGAAGGATTAAAAAGACAATTATCCAAGTCAATAAAATCTATTGTAAGAAGGACTAAAAAGACAGTTATCAAAGTCGACAAAATCTAGTGCAAGAAGGATTAAAAAGGCCATTATCCAAGTCAATAAAATCTATTGTAAGAAGGGCTAAAAAAGTCTGTTATCAAAGTCGAAAAAATCTAGTGTAAAAAGGACTAAAAAGAACGTTATCAAAGTAAACAAACACTAGTGTAAGTAGGACTAAAAATACCATTAACAATGTTAACAAAATCTAGCGGAAGAAAGACTAAAAAGACTGTTTTTATAGCAAAAAGATGTAGCGGAAGAAGGACAAAAATACGTTATCAATGTCCAAAAAATTTAGTGTAAGAAGGACAAAAGAGGCCGTTATCAAAGTCGACAAAATCTAGTGTAAGAAGGACTAAAAAGACCGTTATAAAATGTCAACAAAATCTAGTGTACGAAGGACTAAAAGACCTTTAGAAAAGTTAAACAAACTCTAGTGTACGAAGAACTAAAAGACCGTTAGAAAAGTTAAACAAACTCTGTCGGAAAAACGACAGAAAAAAGTTATCAAAGTCAAGTAAATATAGTGTAAGAAGGAGTAAAATGAACAATATCAAAGTCAAAAAAATCTATTGTAAGAAGAACTAAAAAGACAGTTGTCAAAGTCGACAAAATCTAATGTAAGTAGGATTAAAAAGACCACTAAAAATGTTAACAAAATCTAGTTTAAGAAGGGCTAAAAAGACCGTTATCAAAATCGACAAAATCTAGAGGAAGAAGGACTAAAAAGACCAATATGAATGTCAAAAAATCTAGTGAAAGAAGGAGTAAAATGACCAATATCAAAGTCAACAAAATCTATTGTAAGAAGAACTAAAAAGACTGTTATGAAAGTCGACAAAATCTAATGTAAGTAGGACTAAGAAGACGACTAAAAATGTTAAAAAAATCTAGTTTAAGAAGGACTAAAAAGACCGTTATCAAAATCGACAAAATCTAGTAAAAGAAAAATTAAAAAGACCAATATGAATGTCAAAAAATTTAGTGAAAGAAGTACTGAAATTACCGTTATCAAATTCGAAAAAATCTATGTAAGAAGTATTAAAAAGACCATTATGAATATCAAAAACTCTAGTGTAAGAAGGTCTCAAAAGAAAATTATCATAGTCGAAAAAATCTAGTGTAAGAAGGATTAAAAAGACCGTTATCAACTTCAAAAAAATCTAGCGGAAGAAGGACTACAAAGAATGTTATTAAAGCCATCAAAACCTAGTGGAAGAAGGATTAAAAAGACCGTTATCAAAGACGAAAAAATCAAATGTAAGAAGGACTAAAAAACCATTATCAAAATAGACGAAAACTAGTGTAAGAAGGACTAAAAAGACCGTTATCAAAATCGACAAAAATCTATTGTAAGAAGTATTAAAAAGACCATTATGAATATAAAAAAAAATCTAGTGTAAAAAAGACTCAAAAGACTGTTATCAAAACCATCAAAATCTAGTGGAAGATGGGACTAGAAAGACCGTTATCCAACTCATCAAGTTTAGTGTAAAAAAGGATTAAAAAGACCGTTATCAAAGTCAACAAAAATCTATTGTAAGAAGTACTAAAAAGACCGTTATAAAATGTCAACAAAATCTGGTGCACGAAGAACTAAAAACCGTTAGAAAAGTTAAACAAACTCTTGTGTACGAAGAACTAAAAACCGTTAAAAGGTTAAACAAACTCTATCGGAAAAACGACAGAAAAAAGTTATCAAAGTCAACAAAATCTAGTGTAAGAAGGAGTAAAATGACCAATATCAAAGTCACCAAAATCTAGTGTAAGAAGGAATAAAATGACCAATATCAAAGTCAACAAAATCTATTGTAAGAAGAACTAAAAAGACCATTATCAGAGTCGACAAAATCTAATGTAAGTAGGACTAAAAAAAACCATTAAAAATGTTAACAAAATCTAGTGTAAGAAGGACTAAAAAAGACTGTTATATAAGTCAACAAAATCTAGTGTAAAATGACTAAAAAGACCATTATCAAAGGCAACAAAATCTAGCGTAAGAAAGACTAAAAAGACCGTTATCAAAATCAACAAAATCTACTGTAAGAAGGACTAAGAAACCGTTAGCAAAATTAAATGAAATCTATTGCTAGAAAGACTAAAAAGATCGATATTAAAACAACCAAATCTAGTGTAAGAAGGATTAAAAACACAAATATCCAAGTAAATAAAATGTATTGTAAGAAGGACTAAAAAGACAGTTATTAAAGTCGACAAAATCTAGTGTAAGTAGGACTAATAAGACCGTTATCAAAGTCAACAAAAGCTAGTAGAAGAAGGATTAAAAAGACCATTATGAATGTCAAAACATCTAGTGAACGAAAGACTGAAATGACCGTTATCATAGTCGAAAAAACTTTTTTAACGGTCTTTTGGTCCTACGTACACTAGATTTTCTTTAGATTTTATAACGGCCTCTTTTGTCCTTCTTACATTAAATTTTTTGGACTTTGATAACGGTTTTTTGTCCTTCTTCCGCTACATTTTTTTACTATAATAACGGGCTTTTTAGTCCTTCTTCCGCTAGATTTTGTTAACATTGTTAATGGTATTTTTAGTCCTACTTACATTAGATTTTGTCGACTTTGATAACGGTCTTTTTACTCCTTCTTACACTATATTTTGTTGACTTTGATATTGGTCTTTTTAGTCCTTCTTCCACTAGGTTTTGTTAACATTTTTAATGGTCTTTTTAGTCCTACTTACATTAGATTTTGTCGACTTTGATAACGGTCTTTTTACTCCTTCTTACACTAGATTTTGTTGACTTTGATATTGGCCATTTTACTCCTTCTTACACTATATTTTGTTGACTTTGATATTGGTCATTTTACTTCTTGTTATGCTAGATTTTGTTGACTTTGATAACTTTTTATGTCGTTCTTCCGATAGAGTTTGTTTAACTTTTCTAACGGTCTTTTAGTCCTTCGTACACTAGATTTTGTTTACATTTTATAACGTTCTTTTTAGTCCTTCTTACACTAGATTTTGTCGACTTTGATAACGGCCTCTTTTGTCCTTCTTACACTAAATTTTTTGGACATTGATAACGTATTTTTTGTCCTTCTTCCGCTACATCTTTTTACTATAAAAACGGTATTTTTAGTCTTTCTTCCGCTAGAATTTGTTAACATTGTTAATGGTATTTTTAGTCCTACTTACACTAGTGTTTGTTTACTTTGATAACGGTCTTTTTAGTCCTTCTTACACTAGATTTTTTCGACTTTGATAATTTTCTCTTTAGTCCTTCTTCCGCTAGATCTTGTTGACTTTGATAACGGCCTTTTTAATCCTTCTTGCACTAGATTTTGTCGAGTTTGATAACTGTCTCTTTAGTCCTTCTTACAATAGATATTATTGACTTGGATTATTGTCTTTTTATTCCTTCTTACACTAGATTTGGTTGTTTTTAATATCGGTCTTTTTAGTCTTTCTAACAATAGATTTCGTTTAACTTTCCTAACGGTCTTTTTAATACTTCTTACATAGATTTTTCGACTTTGATAACGGTAATTTCAGTCCTACTTTCACTAGATTTTTTGACATTCATAATGGTCTTTTTAGTCCTACTTACATTAGATTTTGTCGACTTTGATAACGGTCTTTTTACTCCTTCTTACACTATATTTTATTGACTTTGATATTGGTCTTTTTAGTCCTTCTTTCACTAGGTTTTGTTAACATTTTTAATGGTCTTTTTAGTCCTACTTACATTAGCTTTTGTCGACTTTGATAACGGTCTTTTTACTCCTTCTTACAGTAGATTTTGTTGACTTTGATATTGGTCCTTTTACTCCTTGTTATGCTAGATTTTGTTGACTTTGATAATTTTTTTATGTCGTTCTTCCGATAGAGTTTGTTTAACTTTTCTAACGGTCTTTTAGTCCTTCGTACACTGGATTTTGTTTACATTTTATAACGTTCTTTTTAGTCCTTCTTACACTAGATTTTGTCGACTTTGATAACGGCCTCTTTTGTCCTTCTTACACTAAATTTTTTGGACATTGATAACGTATTTTTTGTCCTTCTTCCGCTACATCTTTTTACTATAAAAACGGTATTTTTAGTCTTTCTTCCGCTAGACTTTGTTAACATTGTTAATGGTATTTTTAGTCCTACTTACACTAGTGTTTGTTGACTTTTATAACGTTCTATTTAGTCCGTCTTACACTAGATTTTTTCGACTTTGATAATAGTCTTTTTAGTCCTTCTTACGCTAGAGTTTGTTGTCTTTGATAATGGTCTTTTTAGTGATTTTACACTAGATTTTGTTGACTTTGATATCGGTTTTTTAGTCCTACTTACACTAGAAGTTCTCGACTTTGATAATGGTCTTTTGAGTCCTTCTTACATTAGATTTTTTTGATATTCATAATGGTCTTTTTAATACTTCTTACATTAGATTTTTTTGATATTCATAATGGTCTTTTTAATACTTCTCACATAGATTTTTTCGACTTTGATAACGGTAATTTCAGTCCTTCTTTCACTAGATTTTTTGACATTCATTATGGTCTTTTTAGTCCTTCTTACGCTAGATTTTGTTGTCTTTGACAATGGTCTTTTTAGTGATTTTACACTAGATTTTGTTGACTTTGATATCGGTTTTTTAATCCTACTTGCGCTAGAAGTTTTTGACTTTGATTATGGTCTTTTCAGTCCTTCTTACATTAGATTTTTTTGATATTCATAATGGTCTTTTTAATACTTCTTACATAGATATTTTCGACTTTGATAATGGTAATTTTAATCCTTCTTTCACTAGATTATTTACATTCATAATGGTCTTTTTAGTCCTTCTTCCACTAGTTTTTGATGGCTTTGATAACAGTCTTTTTAGTCCTTCTTACACTATATTTTTCGACTTTGATATCGATCTATTTAGTCCTTCTTTCACTAGTATTTTTGACATTCATAATGGTCTTTTTATTCCTTTTTTCACTAACTTTTGTTGACTTTGATAACGGTCTTTTTAGTCCTACTTACACTAGATTTTGTCGATAGTAATAGCGGTCTATTTAGTCCTTCTTTAACTGGATTTTGTCGACTTTGATAACTGTCTTTTTAGTCCTTCTTACAATAGATTTTATTGATTTGGATAATTTTCTTTTTAATCCTCCTTTCACAAGATTTGGTTGTTTTAATATAGGTCTTTTAGTCCTTCTAACAATATATTTCGTTTAAATTTGCTAAGGGTTTTTTAGTCCTTCTTACACTAGATTTTGTTGACGTTGATAACGGTCTTTTTAGTCCTTCTTACGTTAGGTTTTTTTGTCTTTGATAATGGTGTTTTTTTCATTTTACACTAGATATAGTCGACTTTTATAACGTTCTTTTTAGTCCTTCTTACACTAGATTTTGTTAGTATTTTTAATGATCTTTTTAGTCTTACATACACTAGATTTTGTCAACTTTAATAACGGTCTTTTTAGTCTTTCTTCTGCTAGATTTTTCGACTTTCATAACGGTCTTTTTATTCCTTTTTACACTAGATTTTTTCGACTTTGATAATCATCTTTTTAATACTTCTTACTCTAGATTTGGTTGTTTTTAATTTCGGTCTTTTTAGTCCTTCTAACAATAGATTTTGTCGACTTTCTTAACGGTCTTTTGAGTCCTTCTTACACTAGATTTTTTTGACATTCATAATTTTCTTTTTAATATTTCTTACATTAAATATTGTCGATTTTGATAACGGTCTTTTTTTTCTTTTTTACACTAGATTTTGTTGACTTTGATAATTGTCTTCTTATCCATCTTCCACTAGATTTTGTCGAATGTTATAACGGTCTTTTAGTCGTTCTTCCACTAGATTTTGTTGACTTTGATAACGGTTTTTTTTTCTTTATACACTAGATTTTGTCGACTTTGATAACTGTCTTTTTAGTCCTTCTTACAATAGATTTTATTGACTTGGATTATTGTCTTTTTAATCCTTCTTACACTAGATTTGGTTGTTTTTAATATCGGTCTTTTTAGTCCTTCTAACAATAGATTTCGTTTAACTTTGCTAACAGTCTTTTTAATTCTTCTTACACTAGATTTTGTCGACTTTGATAATGATCTTTTTAGTCCTTCTTACATTTGATTTTTTCGACTTTGATAACGGTCTTTTTAATCCTTTTTACACTAAATTTGATGAGATTGATAACTGTCTTTTTAGTCCCTTTTTACCCTAAGTTTTGATGGCTTTAATAACATTTTTTTAGTGCTTCTTCCGCTAGAATTTTTTGACGTTAATAAAGGTCTATTATTCCTTCTTCCGCTAAATTTTGTTAACGTTGTTAATAGTCTTTTTAATCCTTCTTACACTTGATTTGGTTGTTTTTAATATCGGTATTTTTAGTCCTTCTAACAATAAATTTCGTTTAACTTTGCTAACGGTCTTTTTAGTCCTTCTTTCACTAGATTTTGTCGACTTTGATAATGATCTTTTTAGTCCTTCTTACATTTGATTTTGTCGACTTTGATAACGGTCTTTTTAATCCTTTTTACACTAAATTTGATGAGATTGATAACTGTCATTTTAGTCCCTTTTTACCCTAGGTTTTGATGGCTTTAATAACATTCCTTTTAGTGCTTCTTCCGCTAGAATTTTTTGACTTTAATAAAGGTCTATTTTGTCCTTCTTCCGCTAAATTTTGTTAACATTGTTAATAGTCTTTTTAATCCTTCTTACACTTGATTTGGTTGTTTTTAATATCGATAGTTTTAGTCCTTCTTACGATAGATTTTATTGTCTTAGATAATGGTCTTTTTAATGATTTTACACTAGATTTTTTCGACTTTGATAATGGTCTTTTTAGTCCTTCTTACACTAAATTTTTGGGACTTTGATAACGTTTTTTTAGTCTCTCTTCCGCTAGATTTTGTTAACATTGTTAATAGTCTTTTTAGTCCTACTTACACTACTGTTTGTTTACTTTGATAACCTTCTTTATAGTCCTTTTTACACTAGATTTTTTCGACTTTCATATCGGTCTTTTTTA
>NW_013674976.1:3687-7008 GCF_000517525.1 Limulus polyphemus | reverse complement strand
TGAGTGTATCGGTAAAGTTATATTCTGAAAGAATAAACCAGTTTTTATTAAGAAAGGACTTGTGTCGCTTAAGTTTCGTCGGAACGAAGTTACGGGAAATCAATTAACAAACGGAGGTAAGAAGGACTCAAAAGACCATTATCAAAGTCGAAAACATCTAGTGTAAGAAGGACTAAAAGACCGTTATCAAAGTCAACAAAATCTAGTGTAAGTAGGACTAAAAAGACCATTAACAATGTTAACAAAATCTAGCGGAAGAAAAACTAAAAAAACGTTATCAAAGTCCAAAAAATTTAGTGTAAGAAGGACAAAAGAGGCCGTTATCAAAGTCGACAAAATCTAGTGTAAGATGTACTAAAAAGACCGTTATAAAATGTCAACAAAATCTAGTGTACGAAGGACTAAAATACCGTTAGAAAAGTTAAAGAAACTCTAGTGTACGAAGAACTAAACGACCGTTAGAAAAGTTAAACAAACTCTGTCGGAAAAACGACAGAAAAAAGTTATAAAAGTTAATAAAATCTAGTGTAAGAAGGAGTAAAATGACCAATATCCAAGTCAACAAAATATAGTGTAAGAAGGAGTAAAATGACCAATATCAAAGTCAACAAAATCTATTGTAAGAAGAACTAAAAAGTCCGTTATCAAAGTCGACAAAATCTAATGTAAGTAAGGCTAAAAAGACCATTAAAAATGTTAACAAAATCTAGTGTAAGAAGGACTAAAAATGACCGTTATCAAAATCGACAAAATCTAGTGGAAGAAGGACTAAAAAGACCATTATGAATGTCAAAAACATATATTGTAAGGAGGACTAAAAAGACCGTTATCAAAGTCAACAAAGTCTAGTGTAAGAAGGACTAAAAAGACCGATATTAAAAACAATCAAATCTAGTGTAAGAAGGATTAAAAAGACAATTATCCAAGTCAATAAATTCTATTGTAAGAAGGGCTAAAAAAGACCGTTATTATAGTAAAAAAATGTAGCGGAAGAAGGACAAAAAACGTTATCAAAGTCCAAAATATTTAGTGTAAGAAGGGCAAAAGAGGCCGTTATAAAAGTCGACAAAATCTAGTGTAAGAAGGACTAAAAAGACCGTTATAAAATGTCAACAAAATCTAGTGTACGAAGGACTATAAGACCGTTAGAAAAGTTATACAAACTCTATCGGAAAAACGACAGGAAAAAGTTATGAAAGTCAACAATATCTAGTGTAAGAAGGTGTAAAATGACCAATGTCAAAGTCAACAAAATATAGTGTAAGAAGGAGTAGAATGACCAAAATCAAAGTCAACAAAATCTTTTGTTACGTGATAGATTTTATTGTCTTAGATAATGGTCTTTTTAATGATTTTACACTAGATTTTTTGACTTTGATAATGGTCTTTTTAGTCCTTCTTACACTAGATTTGGTTGTTTTTAATATCGGTATTTTTAGTCCTTCTAACAATAAATTTCGTTTAACTTTGCTAACGCTCTTTTTAGTCCTTGTTACACAAGATTTCGTCGACTTTGATTATGATCTTTTTAGTCCTTCTTACACTAGATTTTTTCGACTTTGATAATGGTCTTTTTAGTCCTTATTACGATAAATTTTATTGTCTTAGATAATGGTCTTTTTAATGATTTTACACTAGATTTATTCGACTTTGATAATGGTCTTTTTAGTCCTTCTTACGCTAGATTTAATTGTCTTAGATAATGGTCTTTTTAATGATTTTACACTCGATTTTTTGACATTCATAATGGTCTCTTTAGTCCTTCTTCCACTAGATTTTGTTTTATTTGATGATGCTCTTTTTAGTCCATTCTTACACTAGATTTTGATGGCTTTGATAACAGTCTTTTTAGTCTTTCTTTCACTAGTATTTTTGACATTCATAATGGTCTTTTTATTCCTTCTTTCACTAACTTTTGTTGACTTTGATAACGGTCTTTTTATTCCTACTTACACTAGATTTTGTCGAATGTAATAACGGTCTTTTTAGTCCTTCATTAACTGGATTTTGTCGACTTTGATAACTGTCTTTTTAGTCCTTCTTACAATAGATTTTATTGACTTGGATAATTTTCTTTTTAATCCTCCTTTCACTAGATTTGGTTATTTTAATATTGGTCTTTTTGGTCCTTCTAACAATATATTTCGTTTAACTTTGCTAACGGTTTTTAGTCCTTCTTACACTAGATTTTGTTGACGTTGATAACGGTCTTTTTAGTCCTTCTTACGTTAGGTTTTTTTGTCTTTGACAATGGTGTTTTAGTCATTTTACACTAGATTTAGTCGACTATTATAACGTTCTTTTTAGTCATTCTTACACTAGATTTTGTTAGCATTTTAGTGGTCTTTTTAGTCTTACATAGACTAGATTTTGTCAACTTTTATAACGGTCTCTTTAGTCCTTCTTCTGCTAAATTTTGTTGACTTTGATATCGGTCTTTTTAATCTTTCTTAAACTAGATTTTTTCGACTTTGATAATGGTCCTTTTAGTCCTTTTTTACTAGATTTTGTTGACTTTGATAAATGTCTTTTTAGTATTTCTTATACTAGATTTTAATTTTTTTATAACCGTCTTTTTAGTCCTTCTTTCAATAGATTTTTTCGACTTTGATAACGGTCTTTCTAATCCTTCTTACACTAAATATGATGACTTTGATAACGGTCTTTTAATTCCTTCTTACACGAGATTTTTCGACTTTGATAACGGTCTTTTTAGTCATTTTTACACTAGATTTTTTCGACTTTGATAATCATCTTTTTAATACTTCTTACACTAGATTTGGTTGTTTTTAATTTCGGTCTTTTTAGTCCTTCTAACAATAGATTTTGTCGACTTTCTTAACGGTCTTTTGAGTCCTTCTTACACTAGATTTTTTTGACATTCATAATTTTCTTTTTAATATTTCTTACATTAAATATTGTCTATTTTGATAGCGGTCTTTTTATTCCTTTTTACAATAGATTTTTTCGACTTTGATAATGATCGTTTTAGTCCTTCTTCTGCTAGATTTTGTTGACTTTGATAACAGTCTTTTTAATCCTTCTTACACTAGATTTTTTTTGACATTCATAATTTTCTTTTTAATATTTCTTACATTAAATATTGTCTATTTTGATAGCGGTCTTTTTATTCCTTTTTACACTAGATTTTTTCGACTTTGATAATGATCGTTTTAGTCCTTCTTCTGCTAGATTTTGTTGACTTTCATAACGGATTTTTTTCTTTTTTACACTAGATTTTGTTGACTTTGATAACAGTCTTTTTAATCCTTCTTACACTAGATTTTTTTTGACATTCATAATTTTCTTTTTAATATTTCT
>NW_013674976.1:0-3223 GCF_000517525.1 Limulus polyphemus | reverse complement strand
CTTCCACTAGATTTTGTCGACTGTTATAACGGTCTTTTAGTCGTTCTTCCACTAGATTTTGTCGACTGTTATTATGGTCTTTTACTCCTTCGTCCGTTAGATTATCTTAACATTGATAATGGTCTTTTTAGTCCTACTTACACTAGATTTTGTTGACTTTGATAACAGTCTTTTTAATCCTTCTTACACTAGATTTTTTTCGTCCTTTGATAATGGTATTTTTAGTCCTTCTTACACTAGATTTTGTCGAATTTGATTACGGTCTTTTTAGTCATTCTTTAACTAGATTTTGTTATTTTTGATAACGGTCTTTTTAGTCCTACTCACATTAGATTTTTTCGACTTTGTTTACGGTGTTTTTAATCCTTTATACACTAAATATGATGACTTCGCTAACGGTCTTTTTAATCCTTCTTACACTAGATTTTGTCGACTTTGATAATGGTCTTTTTAGTCCTTCTTACACTAAATTTGATGAGATTGATAACTGTCTTTTTAGTCCCTTTTTACCCTAGGTATGATGGCTTTAATAACATTCCTTTAAGTGCTTCTTCCGCTAGAATTTTTTGACTTCAATAAAGGTCTATTTAGTCCTTCTTCCGCTAAATTTTGTTAACATTGTTAATAGTCATTTTAATCCTTCTTACACTTGATTTGGTTGTTTTTAATATCGGTATTTTTAGTCCTTCTAACAATAAATTTCGTTTAACTTTGCAAACGGTCTTTTTAGTCCTTCTTTCACTAGATTTTGTCGACTTTGATAATGATCTTTTTAGTCCTTCTTACACTAGATTTTTTCGACTTTGATAATGGTCTTTTTAGTCCTTCTTACGATAGATTTTATTGTCTTAGATAATGGTCTTTTTAATGATTTTACACTAGATTTTTTCGACTTTGATAATGGTCTTTTTAGTCCTTCTTACGCTAGATTTTATTGTCTTAGATAATGGTCTTTTTAATGATTTTACACTAGATTTTGTTGACTTTGATAACGGTTTTTTTAATACTTCTTACACTAGATGTTTTCGACTTTGAATACGGTCATTTCCGTCCTTCTTTCACTAGATTATTTACATTCATAATGGTCTTTTTAGTCCTTCTTCCACTAGTTTTTGATGGCTTTGATAACAGTCTTTTTAATCCTTCTTACACTATATTTTTCGACTTTGATATCGATCTATTTAGTCCTTCTTTCACTAGTATTTTTGACATTCATAATGGTCTTTTTATTCCTTTTTTCGCTAACTTTTGTTGACTTTGATAACGGTCTTTTTAGTCCTACTTACACTAGATTTTGTCGATAGTAATAAAGGTATTTTTAGTCCTTCTTTAACTGGATTTTGTCGACTTTGATAACTGTCTTTTTAGTCTTTCTTACAATAGATTTTATTGACTTGGATAATTTTCTTTTTAATCCTCCTTTCACTAGATTTGGTTGTTTTAATATAGGTCTTTTTAGTCCTTCTTACATTAGGTTTTCTTGTCTTTGATAATGGTGTTTTTTGTCATTTTACACTAGATTTAGTCGACTTTTATAACGTTCTTTTTAGTCCTTCTTACACTAGATTTTGTTAGCATTTTAATGGTCTTTTTACTCCTTCTTACACTATATTTTGTTGAAATATAGTGTAAAACTATATGAAACTTCTCTCTATTTCTTATATCGTAGTACATTATTCATATTTTAGGACTCTTGCCATATGAAACTTCTCTCTAATCCTATTATTGTAGTATATTATTCGTATTTTAGAACTCTTGGGCATATGTAGCTTCTCTCTATTCCTATTATTGTTACCCATTATCCATATTTTAGGACTATTGCCATTTGAAACTTTTCTATATTCCTATTATACAAGTACTTTATCCAAGTATTATATTTATTATACAAGTACTTTATTTTTCGACTCTTCGCATATGAAACTTCTCTCTATTCCTATTATCGTAATACATAATCTCTATTTTTGGACTCTTATCATATGAAACTTCTGTATTCCAATTAGCGTAATACATTTTCCCTTTTTTAGAACTCTTGTCATATAAAACTTCTTTCTATTCCTATTATCGTAATACATTATCTGTATTTTTCGACTCTTGCCTTATGAAACTTCTCTCTATTCCTATTATCGTAGTACATTTTTTTTATTTTAGAACTCTTGTCATATGAAACTTCTCTCTATTCGTACTTTCGTATTACATTATTCGAATTTTTCGACTCTTGTCATATGAAGCTTCTCTCTATTTCTATTGTTACGCCTCCGTTTGTTAATTGATTTTTCCGTAACTTCGTTCCGACGAAATTTTAACGACACAAGTCTTTACTTAATAAAACTGGTTAATTCTTTCCGAATATAACTTTACCGATACACTCAACTTCAACAATCGCGCTAAACAAACGCTGTAACGTCTGTCGTGCTCTCTGACTGCAGTTCAATTACTCACTGTCTATACACACATTACATTAATCTTAATCTTCCCGTGTCACGTTTTCCCCCTCTTATATATACCCGACTACCCTATATCAAGTAAATACTAGAGCATTCGCCAAAGTAAAGGATAGTTCTAGAAACGTGGCGTCACTGTAGTCATGTGACTCGCTGACGCAACACTGCCCCCTCCTTAATATTGTTCGTCCCGAACAATAACCACATATAATAAACCAATAACAATTAACAATAACTTAATTAACTGTACAGAATTACAAAGACAAAATTACAATTCAACAAAGTCTCTTAATTTTACGTACTGGTCTCGTTGGCTTCTGCTTCACCTGGGTTTCATCTGCTGCATCAGTAAATGTCCTATCATCGGTAACAGTCACATTAGTGGTTGTAACTTCATCAAGAGCTTCACCGTTTCCCTTCTCAAAACTCAGTAGAGTTTCTTCTTCGACGGTGGCTTCTTCAGGTGGCACGTCTTCAGCAGCATCATTTGTTCTGTTTTCCACTTCGTCCCAACTGAAATGTACTGGACCGTGATAACGCCAAAGCCTGTTGGCATGCACCACTTTTGGTTTACCTCGCCGACCACACATTTTTACTCTGCTGTCCTATAAGCCATCAACAGTGTAGGAAGTAAGACATCCCAGTCATTTTGACGGCTATTACAAAACTTTGTCAATTCCTGTCCCAATGTCCAGTTTTACTTTTCTACCATCCCATCAGACTGTGGGTGAAGTGGCGTTGTCCTGGTCTTTCGGATGCCAAACAACTTGCAGCAGTATGGG
>NW_013674975.1:17995-23274 GCF_000517525.1 Limulus polyphemus | reverse complement strand
GCAGTTGGGTAGGTCTTGTGTGCCATGCTCTCCAAGTCCTGTGCCAGCTCTTGCAGGCTCTCCCCTTTAGCACGGACTCTCGTCCTGAACCTGGTCCTGTAGACTTCTGACTGGTTTTGGGTTCCGTACCTGAGTTCCAGAGCCTCTACCAGTGCTCTATAGTTGTGTCTGTCGGCTGCTGTCAACTGTCCAAATATTTCCAGTGGTTGTCCCTTCAAGCTCGTTGCCAGATATACAGCTTTCTGTTCCTCTGTCCATCCATTCCTCTCTGCCAGTAGCTCGAATTGTGCTCTATATGCTTCCCACGGTGCCTTCCCATCGAATTCCTGTGGCTTCCTTCGTACTAGATCACTCCTAGTACTGACATCCATATCTGGGATGTGACTTCTAACAGAGCCCGCAGCTAAACCCTAATGCGGACATATTCAGTCCCGTTAGAAGTCACATCCCAGATATGAATGTCAGTAATAGGAGTGACGAATTAGATACGTTAAAGGACGACTTTTTGTCTTTTACACAAGGAGGATACATTGACCATCGACTTAATCAGCCCCAGACAATGGCAAGCCCCTTACAGAGCCCGCAGAAGTCGATGGCCAATGTATCCTCCTTGTGTAACAGACAACAAATCGTTCTTTAACGTATCTAATTCGCTTTTAAATTTACTAATCTTTTCCATTTTTACGTCTTGTTTCCTTTCTTGTCCCAGTTGCCACTGCTGTAATCTCTCTTCTTGTTTCTTTTCTTTCTCCTCCAACAACTGCTGTAATCTCTCTTCTTGTTTCTTTTCTTTTTCCTCCAACAACTGCTATAATCTTTCTTCTTGTTTATTTTGCTGTTCGAGCTGCCACTATTGCAGGTTTTCTTGCAGCTGGTGTTGTCTCTCTTCTTGTTTCTTTTCTCGTTCATATTCTCGTTCTTCTTGTTTCTTTTGCTGTTCTTGTATTGCTGCCATCAAACCTGCTAAGCTGTAGTTTGATTTTCCGCCTCTCGTTTCCATCTTCTTCTTTTATTTTCTATCCCACTTCTGACACCAATTTCTTACGTCTCTGTATGTTTGCTTGTTAATTCTTACAAGATACAAGTCCTTTCTTTATAAAACTTGTTTATTCTTCCTCAATACAACTTGTAATGTACTTAATTTTCACAGTCACACACACACTATAGTTCACAACAATTCACTCACTTTCTATCGCGCTTAGACTTAATTGTCCGCCCCCGCCAACTATAGTTCCGATCGCTGTGTCTGCTATCCTCGGCTCCCGCCGACTATAATCGCTGTCTTTCTTTCTCTCTGCCTGCTTCGTCTCTGTTTCGACTCTGTCTCCACTACTGCTTCGACTCCGACTATCTCTCTCACTGTCTAGCGCACTTATATACGATAATACTGCCTGTTCTAGAAACTTCTAAGACTCTCAACACGTGCTACCAGCGTCAGTTGACGCAACGCTGTCGCAACACACTAGCGAATCTTCTAGAATACTCGTCACGTGACCCCCACTGTCGTAACATGTGGATAGCTGAAATAGCAAGTTTAAATGGAGCATCAAAGCAGAAAAATTATGCGCGAAAATTTCTCTACAATCAGGTGAAGTGTGTTACTTTTTCGCTACATCTATTAAGATTGTTATTTCTATTCTTCTCTATTCCTCTTTCGCTTATAATTTCATTTCAAGTTCTTCCACACCAGTATCTTCCCTTGTTTTGCTCTCTGCAATAAATCATTATTAGCTTTAATCAAGCAGCAGTTATCCATGAGAATCCCGGTTGGGCTAGATTGTAAGCAAAACCAAGTTTTTCTGCATTAATATCTTCCTTTGTTTTATTCGTTGCAATAAACCATTAATTAATATCTATTAAGTAGCAGCTACCCGTGGCAATCAAGAGGTGTATGAGGCAAATTAATAGTGGGGAGACAAGTTTTATTTGACGAAGCGAAAAGAGGGAATGCACGCCATAGGCGCACACCCATTACGGTCGGGGTCGAGAGTTCGCCTTAGGGTCCTGGAAGCTCTTGGTTTCTGGATTAAATTTTATGCATTACCCTGCTATTCCTGGGAGTAATTTTCCAAATTTTGTTGCATTTTTATTGAGACAGATTGAAAAGTGAAGCCCCCCCCCCGTCTTCTATACCATTGCAATCACAACTAGGCCAAATTTCTTGAGTTTTGCTTCACTGTGTAAGGACTCCTTCACTTACTTGTTAGGTATATACGACTGTTTTCATTTGAGTTTAATAAGAGAGTTATGAATTAGATAGTTATATAGCATGAGTGTTAAATTTAGTAATTTTTAGAAGCAATGGTTTCTCGCAGGTTTGTTTACGTTGCTTTATATGAATCACACGTTGTGTAGTCACTAGCTGGTTACTGTTATATTATTGCGTCCTGTTACTAGAACCTTCCAAGTTTTTCTGGTTGGGTATATTTGCATCATAATATCTCGTAGTGTGTGTGTGTGAAACATTTTAAGCATCTGTCGGGCTATAAATACACGTCCAGATAGATATATAGAGATAGTTAGATAGATCTAGACTAAGTGATTGTGAGTTTAGCCATAAAAAGCATATAGCAGCGATTTATAAAGTGAAATTATCACAAATTGTATTGCAGCAACATAGTAGAGAAGAATAACTTGTCTTGTCAGTTGGGTTCTAAAATAAATGAACTAGTCTGTGTGGACTTTTGACGAAAAAGAGACAATTACTTAAAGCTTTGGAAACAACTGGGGTAACCAGGAGTTATAGTGGTGATTTTAAAGTGAAAGTATCACAGACTGTATTGTAATAACAAAGTAGGAGGAATAATTCGTCTTGTCAAAGTGTGTTCTAAAGTAATTGAATCAACCTGTGTGGACTTTGACGAAAAAGAGACAATTATTTAAAACTCTGGATACAACTGTGATACCCAACAGTGTAAAGCACATTTGTATATATGTGTGTGACTTTTTTCAATATATTATTTTAAAACAAATGAACTGTGTGCTGTTTGTTTATTGATAAAATCTATCGCCAACAAGTCACAGACATCCAATGTAAAGAATCGGGCCCATCCGTACTTGACAACCTGACATTACATAAATTTCCAAGGAAGCCTTGATTGCTAAATATTTGACTAGCAATGTTCTGACAAATATTTTAATCTAATTACATACTCCAATGACTAATCTGCCTGATAAATGTGGCATCTCAAGAACAACAACATGCACTATAAAAGTAACCCATGAGAAACAACTGGCATAAAATACATATTCTGAGATTAATGGTCTGTACATTAAATGTATATATGAAAATAATCTGTCTGATAGATGGAAAATTTTACGACCAACTTGTTTAATAAATGCGACAAATGGAAACATAAACTATGCTAGATAAATGCATCATGTAAATTCTAAAAACAAACTATATTAAAATGGAGAAATAGAAAATATCCTACCTGATAAATGAGACAATGAGAAACAATATGCATGATGAGCGAATACCTAAGAAATAATCTATGTGATAAGTATAACATGTGGGAAACAGTGAGATAGCTGTAACATTTGAGAAACAATCTGTGTGATAAGTGTAAAGTCAATCTGATATAAAAATTGACAATGCAAAGTTCGAGCTTTGACCTGATTTTGTATTCCCGGTAAAGGTATGTTTACACCTTCGTGATTGAGAGCTGTTTTATTTATTACTTATTATTTCTGCTTTATTAATGGCTGGAATTCTGATATATTTTAAAATCAAGAAATTAAATCTTTCATCTTGTTTGAAAGATGATTATTGCTGTCTTTCTTATTCGGAATGGTTTTTTTTGTTTGCTTATATCAGATATTCACGGAAAGCTAAAAAAAACAAGAATGCGCTAGCCATCCCATATTTCGAAAGAGGAAAGTCAGTTAGTCAGTACTACTCACTGTACATTATGTTCTACTCTATTTGAATACTGACTGTCATTTTTATAGAATACGTGAATTTTTAGTTAGTAGAAAATAATGATATCATTAGACATAATAAATATACTTCTTTATTCTATCGTTAGTGAATAGAGTGTAATCATTTGGTTAATCACTTAGTGTTCTAGATTTAACTGTTGAGTGTTCATTTCTTTTTGAAGGAATTTATTTATCCAGTATAAAGTACAGTCAGTTATAAGTTTTTCTGATAAGAATAGTATTTCCACCATATTATGTCCACATATCCAATGCCGCCCCCCAGTGGCACAGCGGTATGTCTGCAGACTTACAACGCTAGAATCCGGGTTTCGATACCCGTGGTGGGCAAAGCACAGATAGCCCATTTGTGTAGCTTGGTGCTTAATTACAAACAAACAATATCCAATGCCGAAGACGCGTTTCAGTCAATATCAGAGCTCGGAAAAACCCTAAGGGACCGTAAAAAGAATGTAGTTAAAATACGTAATACACATTTTAAACCACAGTTATTTATTACTGCAAAATAAAGATATTTTGCTAAACTTTCAACCACAATTGCTTGGATCATCACGAGGCAGAATGAAAGTAGACAAATCAGTAGTATATACACTGAGTGTCCACAAGTAAATAGACACCTAATTTTTTGTCATTTAACTGATTTATGCTAACTAATTTGTGTTCACAGAGCACTATATAAATTAAAATGGTCCGCACACTTGTGCTACAACATGCCTAGAACTCAAGGTTCTCTCGAATTGTCAGATTTTATTAGAGGAAGGATAGTTGGTCAAGCAGATGGTTGAATAAGTCAGTGGCAATTTTCGTAGAATTTGGGAATCCCGCTTTCGACAGTCAACAGAATCATCGTACAGTTCAGGAAACACGGCAAGGAAACAACTGAGCAGCGTCCGGGTCATCCTGGTCCAACGGAAAGGACAAAAAGGGCTGTCAAGAGGAGCATCGAAATGAATCCCAGATTAACGACTGCAGAAGTGGCCAAAGCTGGTGGGATGAGGCTGAAATCTGTTCAACGGATTCTCCATAGATTGGGTTATCGTTGCAGAGCAGCCAGACAGAAGACCTTATTAAGACCTGCCAACATAGTCAGACGAAGGAAGTGGGCAAGTGATATGATGACCAAGCCTCTGGACTTTTGGAAGACCGTATTGTTCTCAGACGAATCAAGATTCGCTCAATTTTCGGACAGTGGAAGGATATGGGTCTGGAGAATGCCTCACCACGAGTTTTGGCTCAACAGATTGCAGTTAACTGTGAAGCATGATGGTTTCAGCGTGATGGTTTGGTGAGCTCTTTGGGTTGGTGGGAGATCGAGCTTAGTGGAGTGTGTTGGCAACATA
>NW_013674975.1:14509-17680 GCF_000517525.1 Limulus polyphemus | reverse complement strand
TAAATATATCAATTCATGTGCATATGACTGAAATTTTCATTTTTTTAAAAAGGTGGTGTCTATTTACTTGTGACCACGCTGTGTACAATGTACTTGTACCCAGTGTTGGGGATTAATGGAATGGCATTACTTATTAAGATTACAAAAAATATATATAGTAACTGTATTCAGTCCGTTACAGTTACTTGTGTTAGATGTGTATTCTAATTACCAATACTTTAAAAAAAGTAACACAGTGCTTTAAGGATTACTTCTAGATAACTTACAGAAAAATTTATAAATTGAGGGAATTTGTAAGAAAGGTATAACTGGAAACTGCAAGAATCTGTTGGGGCCCACTGTTTGTATTTTGTAACACTGTCTTTATCTACTTGCTGTGAAACCTAGCTGAACCACGAATGATTCAGTTAGTGGACTTAATAGAGGTTGCCACAAGAGAAGGGTAAAAATATAAAAGTGCAATGTTAATTGTGTTTGCCACAACAGAAGATGCTTTCTGCCTCAAAAGGCTCCACTTCAAATCTAAACAAGTATCTCGAAGTAAGTGCCAATAGCAAAAACAGATACGCACATATAATCCTAGAAGTTCTCGATATGAAATTTAAAATGTAGTTCTTGTGCAACCCTGTCTGTTTGTGTGAAATTAAATATTAAAGACTTAATGCTAATTTTTAAAGAATAGGCTACCAAAATGTTTCATACATTTATATAACTTAAAATATATAGTACACACCTTATGAACGTTAACATTTTCCTACACTGAAAATGTATTTCTGATAGGTACTTACCTGTTTCATATAATAGCTTTTCTCGACTTGCTGCACTCTATATACGCAATTTTTCGCCCGCCACTTGACTTGATGCTCCTACCTACCCTCATGTAATTTCTCGTTGTATAGCTGTGATGCAGCATGCAAATGAGCATGTAACAACCCTCCACCAATAGAAGTCCAACACACTCTCCTAGCACAGCTGACTCCCTCTATACTTTAAAGCACTATCATTACTTTGACTTTAGGCACAAAAGACGTACTGGATGTGAGGAGAACGGGTGGGAAGCCTGAGAAAATACCTTACCTCCTCTCACATAATAGCTGGAATTTCACATTGAAATGGTGGAGGGATCTATGCAAAAGTTACCCAAATGAACACTCTTCAGCAGGCGCCTGAAGAGAACCTATGGAGTGTGATATCCTATTGTATAGGGTCACATCCATGGCAGACCGCACCTCATCTACAGCAAGTATACTCTTTGCCCTTTATAAAGATATGTGCCACTAAAATTGGTGGAAAATATGCACATCCAGTCTGTAATTGTACAAGCTAGATCGTGTAGGATGGCTAGGTCATGTCAGACCGTATTTGGTGTGTAAACTCCAGTTCAAAATCAGGCATCATCAGATATTTGTCTGCTGGTCAGTGGTATGAGGACAGTCCCAACCATCTTCACCTCAGAATTAGGAAGGAGAAGGGAAAACAACTTCTGTTCCAACAACCCAGGCAGGGTACATGTGTGCATATCAAGTACACAATTAACACCAGGTTCCCGGGAAGTTGGCATCTTGGTGATGGTAGGAAGGGGACACGCAAACACAATGGATCAATTCCAGTACAAAGCCAGGCAGCATCATGAATTTGTCATCTAGTTCATGGTAGGAGGAGAGCCCTACCAACCATACATGTGAAGACTTATATTGGCTAGTCCTGTGCTGACCCAACACCAGACCATCTGAGAACAGATATCAAGGCAGTGGTAAGATGGGGAAAGCCAGCCAGAGAGGTGAACTGAATGTGATGGATTCATCCAGTCCAAAACCAGACAGCATTGAGAATTTTTCTTTCAGTCCATGGTAGGAGGACAATACTCATCATCTACATTAACAGAACACCACTGCCATACTCTCGACAGTATGGAATCAGTCACACTCAGGAGGAAGCCTCCATGGTCCACCACCCCAGTGCAGTGGCATAGCAAGGGTTCTCAGCACCCGGGGGCAAAGACACTTTTGGCGCCCCCACCTCTGCTTAATAAAATCCTTCATGATGCGATAAATTACCTGTTCAGCAGTCAATCCAGCATCAGCTGCATTTTCACCTGGCATTCGTTTTCGACGTATTTTTCTTATTTCAATGGTCAATCCCTATGTTTCACATTGATTCATGCCCACTTTTAGTGCTTCTTGACAGGACTTTTCACGTGATTCTATGAATTTCTCTTTCAAAGAATCAAGATCAGCAGCTGCTTCTCTAAAATTCATTTTTGGGTCCTGAAGACGTTTCTGCACTTGATTGATAGATGATAAAAGATTTCTCCAAAAAATGCAAAAGTACAAGAAAATCAAATATAAGCATGCACTGCAGAATATTATGAACACCACATTTTGTTTCAGCCGTGTTGCCATTCTCAATTAATTGCTCTAACGGTCCTAGCAATTCATCCAGTTTTTATGTACAACTTTTACTGCCTTTTCTCTTGCACTCCACGTGTTTCTGATTCACGCTTAACGGAAACTTTAGGTCCTGCTGCAGTTCGTCCCATCGAGTTGTTGAATGAACAACTAAATTATAAATGGCTTCAATTATACCAAAGAAGGTAATAACTGTTGTTTCTTGACTTGCAGCATGAAGATTTGCTAAGTTCAAACTATGATTGTCACAGTTTATAAATACTGCTTTTAGATTTTTGTTCAGACTCCAGATGACCTGACATGACAGCAGCAATCACTCAAGAAAATTCCATCCACTTCTAATTTTGTACTTATTGTTTTCTCAATATTGGAAGCGTCTTTTTCCTTTATCTGTATAAAGTCAATAAATGACTCTTTGACTTTTCTTGGCTTAAAGTCAATGTCAACAAACCGAATCACTTGGGTCAATTGCTCACGATGGGCTAAACCAGGTGTGGAATCAAGCAGAATATCATAGCATTTGTTTCTACGAATTGCTGACAAAAATAATTTCGCACATGTGAAGCCATGAGATTTATAAACTCATTTTGGATTTCAGAAGAAAGATAAGATGTTGATGTTTTTTAACACGCTCTAAATGCTCTCTTATTACTGTATCATACTTTGCTAATAACTGCAAAAGTGACACGAAATTTCCAGGGTTTTCGTCTGAAATTGTGTCCTCAGTATGACCACGAAATGCAAGATTTTGAGAAGCTAACTA
>NW_013674975.1:3553-13739 GCF_000517525.1 Limulus polyphemus | reverse complement strand
CTAACACACCAGTTAATATGTTACATCAATCTCGTATTTTCTTTTTGTTGAACATACACTTACTTGTACGTTGTACTCTAGGACTCGGTCTCACTGTATTTCAGTGGGCAGCTTTTAAAAGTTAAAAGTACAAGCGTAATACACACAAATAATGTAACACTGTGTCGTATTTGCTTAACGTAGGGCAGTTGCGCTATATCCTAGGGGAAAGCAGAATTATTAATTAATAGGCATTATAGGCCAGAGGAAATTTTGCGCCCCTTCACACCTGCCACCCTTGCCACCCTCTTGCTACGCCACTGCCTCATTGACTAGGAACTGTTAAGTAGCAAGTACTCCCACACTCCACTGGGAGAGGGGGGAATAACACTGTGGAAGTCCAGAGGACTGCAACACTGAACAACAGAGCAATAAGTAACCATGAAACCCTATTTTGAAAACCAGACTGGTCCGGTTTATTCATCTAGGACTGGGGAGGATTGACAGCGATTTTGTTAGTATGGACTGGTGCAGGATTTAGCTACGAAGAAAAATACCGTGAGGCTTTTGTTTGTTTGTTTGAACGAGGGCTATCTGTGCTAGCCATCCCTAATTTAACAGTGTAAGACTAGAGGGAAGGCAGCTAGTCATCACCCCCACCGCCAACTCTTGGGTTACTCTTGTACCAACGAATAGTGGGATTGATCACAGGTAGAGAAAGTATTCCATTGTATAAAAAGACGGGAATGGGACTCACAGAAGGAAGCTGTTTGGGCCACATATAAAGCAGAGCATGTACAGGACAAAGAAGACAATTGGGATCGGAATGGGAATACAAATGACAGAAGAAGGGGGGAAATAGGAGTGAAGGTGATGTCTTTTTCACGTGCTGTTGAAGTCTAGGATAAATAACTATGATACCGATAAAGAATATAGGTATGGCAATAAAGGATATGAGAGATGTTGATAACAAAAATATTTGACTTACGACGACCACATGCAAAGAGAAGTAAGAAATACGTCTTGAAGAAGTGATGGAACAATAAGCAAGTAGCCAAAGGTTCAAAGGGGAAAAGGGAAGGACATGGATGACCACATTCTAACTCCAACCAGGTAGGGGAGTCAGATGAGGTGGATAAATCAGGCAAAAGGAGTGATACAGGAGAGAAAGGACGGAAGAGGAAAAGTGTGATGGGAGGGAGAGAAATGAAATGACCGCCCCATAGTCCACAATGGTAGAAACTGATAATCCATTGTTAAAGAGGCAAGTAAAGAAATCGAAAATGTGGGGAACACTAGGTAGAGAAACCATGGTGTAAAGACCAACTTCATAAAATGCACAATTTCCTCTGGGAAACATTTAAATAAAGAAGGGCAGACCAAGCAAGAAGGAAAGAAGGCTACTCGTGTAGAGAGTCTGGGTTGTCTCGCAAACGACCAGACAAAAATCCACATGTGAAGCCATAGAGTAGTGATGGTGGGATGACCTATGACAGACTGAGGTTGATGTAGAAGAGATTGGGAAAGTGGAAGAGGTATGGGACGGGACGAGGGCAGATTCAAAGAGGTTCAGGATTAGAAACCACAGTTAAGCAGACCAGAATGGCGTGATTAGAAGGACATGATGTCTTTGATAAGGGAGAGAATAAGAAAAAGAAGATGGATAGGAGGATAAACATAAATGTAAAGATTGATCTAATCCTGACTGAAAACAACAATCACCAAACACAAAGGATGTGGAACTGGAGACCAGAAGAAGGGCAGTTTGATATAGAGATTGATGACAAATGCATGCAGAAGAGGAGTAGCAAACATGGAGTATAACCACCGAAACAACTTAGGAGCAATGAACCATTCCTTAAGTAAAATATTGTCAGGATGAGATAAATGATCTGCTTCAAGATTCAGAGCACCCAGGACATGACAAGCAAGAAGACAAACTTGCTGAGACTGGGCCCAGAAAATGATATCCAATGTTCAAAAGCAAAGTGAACTGGAATGGGCCATGACCAACTTGCCCCTCACTAAAGGTAGGAAATAATTCAAGGCCAAATAAAGAGGAAAAAGTTCCAAAAAGTTTATGTGGAGGGAAGATTTGACCACTGAAAAGAGATCCAGATATCCTCCCCACCCTGTAAGAGAAGTATCTGTAAAAAGTGCAAATTGAGACGGGAAGGAGGGGAACAACAGCCAAGGTGTTGTCTTTGTTGAGACACCAGATAGGGAAGGAGGGAGGAGGATGGTAAAGTCTACAAGAACCCGAACAAGATTTCATTGATCATGCATCACCCACTAAAGACAATGCATGTGTGCATAACCCCAGGGTATGAGAGCATGCTTGGAAGTCCAGTTCCCCAAAAGAGATGGAACCTTGCACACAGTTAGAGAAGGAATAGACTTGGCTTTGGAAACCCAAAACTCCATTGACCTCAGATGAAGAGAAGAAAACTGAGCCCTTCTGATGTAGGTGTTGAAAAATACCCTCAAATGAATAAAATACTGCGTGGGGGTGAGATAGTACTTCTCCAGTTTAACAAGTCATTCCACACAAGCTGCATTCTGTAGGAAGAAATAGGTAAGTTAGTGAAAGGCTTATTGGAACAGAGCTAAAAGGAGCCACTCGTCCATATAATGACTGGACTGCAAACACTGAATGTGAAGATGGTGGACAAAGGCTCTGACCACATGAGAGTAGGCATATGTCATTGATGCTAGACCAAAAACACTCAATCTCCGTGAACAAACCAAAAGTAACATCTGGATGCAGGAAGAAGGGGATATAAAGGTAAGCATCCGAGACATTGACTTTGATCATTCAAAGAACTGGAGTGAACAACCAAAGAAAGATGACGAAATACTCCATGTTGATCTGCGGGAGAATGGTGAAACACTTGAGGTTTGAAAGATCAATGACTGGACACCAGTCCCTGGTTTTCCTTGAAACCACAAACAACTGGAAATAAAACCACCCAAGAAGTGTGAAATACTTGTTTCATAGCATCCTTCTGTAAAAGGTCGTGAACTGCCTCCAAGAGACACTGGAATGAAATGGGATCCCGAGAAGGGGGGGAGGAATAATCCTCCTATTAGAATATGAAGAACCCAGGGCTCCACAGTGAATGGGTAGCACAGGCGAACAAATCTCGATAACCATGGAGGGATGTTGATGTGCAGCCTCCACCAGAGACTCTAAAGTAGGAAGATCCCCAAAAATAGACTGTCATAAAAAATGGCCCAGATAGAGGCCTCGCAAATAGAAAGCAGTTAGATGCGTGTGAAATCAGAGAGCATCCTTACTAAGGAGATTCCAAGAACAAAGGAACCATGTATGAAGAGATAAGGCTGACGAAGATAAGTGTGCCAACATGGAAAAGAGAAGGGTAAGTGTATCTGCCAAAAAAGAAATGGTGGGTAATCTGAGAAAGGAGATGGATGGAAGAAAAATTAGGTAACATGCCTGGGAAATCATGTCCAAGAAAGCCGAAGAAAGACGAGGGAAATCCATCCAGATGGGTAGCATGGAACAGTGCAGCAAAGGCTAGAGGTCATGTTAGTCAGGATCAGATTCACCCAGAAACGGGAGATCCGGCAGAGGTTACAGAGACGTAGCAGGCCGCAAGATAGTTTACAACTCGCGACGCACTATGGCCGAAACCTCCTCCACAAGATGTATGGAGCTCGAAGCCAGAGAAGTAGTAAATAAATAACAACAACCTATGAGTTGTCAGAACACATTAAGATTAACCCAAAGTGCACACTGAAATGCCAAATCGAGAAATGATAATTGTGCTATACAGTGGGGGGGGGGAATATTTACATGCTATAGCACTATTATACTACGAGAAATTACTTGAGGGTAGGTGAGAGAATCAGGGCTAGTGGCGAGTGAAAGTTACTCATATAGAGGTAAGGTATGATATAGGAATGTGCCTTTTTCTTTCCTTTCTTAAAAAAAATAGTTCAATTAAAAATGCCTTAATTTAAATTGTAAACAAAAGGCACATACACAAAAACCTAATAAATTTAGTTTGGTCCACCTACTTTTAATTTTATGTTATTACTTTTATGACACTCGACTTGGTTATTAATAATTTATTATACACCTCAGAACACTGTATTTAAGTCATTCAAATTGTTTTTGTGCATACCGATTCTTAGAAAGGCTGTTTATATGGCGCGTGGTAAAGTTTTCTTTCTGGGGTAACAGCGAAAAATGTTTATGAGAAATCTATGAGAAATATGGATGCCAATTGCGTCGTGCCCTTATTATTTACTTATTGAAAATGATAAATCAAATTATAGTATATAGTTAGGTTAGTACTTTGTAAATAATCCTTTTGAACACTAGACTGTACGTAAGTTTCAGAAAGTCAAGCAGGCTCCTTTCTTGTTTTTTCTGTTTGGAATTGTTTAAATAAAAAATCATATAGTGCTATCACTTTAACCATATACTGAAAAAGCTTTAGCTATTTTCAGTAATTAAAGCAAAATTTTCATTTTATAATAATATTATTATAAGGAAAAATTAGTCTATCAAGATGGTAATATAAGCGTATTAAAGTGACAATAATAATATCTGTGTATAATTTAATATTTCAATAAAAATAACACGAACAAGAATATACATATAAAATATGAATAAAACGTTTTGTAGTGCATATATTTTAGTTATCTATGTATGTGATTTAAAGCCTATTTCAATAAATAACCTTTATAAATTTAAATTTTAACGTTTGTTTTTTGCTTGCATGACAATGCATATTTAAGCATATCTATTGTCTTTAAATTGTATAGTGAAAATACAAATTATGAAATATACTAAACTTTCAGAACTCTCTAATTATTTCACAGCACATTCTAATGAGCTGTGATACTAAGGTGTTAGTTTTCTGCTTAAATTTACATAAATCTCTGTAATAAAACTGGTAAGTAATTATTTAATTATTGTGTTGTTGTTTTGTTTCAGAGAATACATCCCACAAACTATGCCAGTCATATTTCAAAGAGCTCTGCAAGCAAAAGGTATTCTGAATATTCTGTCCAAAGACAATCTGAAAATGAGGAGAGATCCTCCATTGATAATCCCATTGAGAGCATCTTTAAAGAAAGACACCTAAAGAAAGTAAAACTTCAAAATTCAATCACAGCAACCTCCCAGAATAAAGTAAATGCACTGGTGTTTAACTTCATTATTGAAAATGTACTGTTTTCACTGTTAAGATACTGTCTTCCATGAAATTCATTCAGCATTCAGTATTCAACAGAAAGTACGATGTTGAGTATCTGACAATGGAAGCAACTTTGTGAAGGTGTTCAGGGAGTTTACTCAAAATAAAGAAAATGAAACAGATGAGCATGGAAGTGACGAAGCATTCGAAGATGTGAATGAAATTTGTGAGAGCGAAATTCAGGAACACTACTTTCTGCTCTCTCATACCAACGCTGTGCTGCTCACACACTCAACCTCATTGCTTCCAAGGATATTGATCAACAGTATCTCGTGGATTAACGTATATGCACTGGTAAAATGTGCAGCTATATGGATTAAAGCTCACAGGTTCCTATTGGCTGTAAAAACTGTGCAAGACATTGCTAATATGAAAGTAGTTGTCCCAAATGTAACAAGGAGGAATTCTGAATACCATGCTGTCCAGAAGATCATATAATTAACAGAATTGCAGTTATTGAAATTTTGTGAATGCCTGGAGATAGGAAGATTGCAGACCCATGAAGTTACATTCCTGCAAGAGTACGCAGAAATTTTCCAGCAACTGGCATATTCTCTAGACCTTCATAGAGAGAATAAATAGTTTCCTGGCTATATAATACCAATACTTATCAGCCTGGAGACTAAGCCTCCTGCGCTTCTCAGCACACTTTATTGATGCAATCATCAAAACAACTGAATGTTGTTTTGAAAAGTTACTGAGCGGTCTAGAAGTTAAAATGGTAACTGTCGCCAATCCTAAATTCTGTCTGTGGTGGTTTCCCACTGAGCAGACAAGAGATGAAGAACACGTTGGTAGAAGATGCAGTTCTCCAGTTAGGAGGCATCCTAGTGAAATGCTATTTGACGCCAAAATAACAAGTGGTTCAGGAGAATCGGAGGACAACTTCTTCATCTTTATAGATACCCAAACTAAAATCAACTTCAGTGCAGAAGAGGAAGTGAGAATGTATTTACTTTACACAGACAAGAGTCTTGCTTCCCTGGAAAAGTATCCAATAGTGAAACATCTATTCATGAAATATAATACCATTTTATCATCAAGTGCTTTTGTAGAACGCTTGTTTAGACATGGTAGACAACTTCTAACACTACAGCGCAATTGCATAACCGACGAGCACTTTGAGCAAGTCCTTCTAATGACATACAATCATGACGTGTCCCGTTTGCCATTAAATAATGAGTGATTTGAAAACTAAAATGAAATAAAAGTAAATACACTAAAATGTGTAACTGTTATATGCAAAACAGTTTAAAGTAGAACAATTGTCTGTTAAATTAAATTATCTATGAAAATAATTCAGGTACAGTAACCTTTAGTAAAATGTTTTATAACGAACGGTTCTGACTTATTTAAAACGACAAACTAATTTCAGGAAGAATTGTTTAATCCAGTATCTATTAATCTAATTAATTTGAAGAAATATACGAGATATTTTTGTAATGTATGGTTCGGACTTATATATAAAGGAAAGCCTGATTTCAGGAAGAGACAAATGTTTAACTTAGTTTTCTGTAAATTTAATTCAGAGGAAGATTCCCAACAGATTTTTGTATCGTATGGACTTCGGACTTATTTTGAAAGGATAACCTAATTT
The DNA here is from genome assembly GCF_000517525.1 of Limulus polyphemus. Lineage (NCBI taxonomy): Eukaryota > Metazoa > Arthropoda > Merostomata > Xiphosura > Limulidae > Limulus > Limulus polyphemus. The sequence continues at coordinate 6,935 of NW_013674975.1, read as the reverse complement.
CAGTTAAAACCGGGACTGTATAACTTAGATCTCTGTGAATGTTTTCCAGCTAAACATAAAATGTTAGGAAATCAAAATTCATTTTATCTTGTTCAAAAATACACCCTGTCCAGTTTGACTCCTTTGAGTGTCAGGGAAATACCTGTAAAATAAAACTGGTGTATATCTTAATTAGCATATTAACTATGTACTGTGATTAAAAATCATCAATGTTACTCAGTTTTTCGTATTGAAATTTGTAGTATATTAACACAGAAAACACTTACATATTGCTTTATTTCTTAGAACTCAACTGTTGCTGTTTTATAATTAAAAAATTATATTCCAGCACTAATCTGATTACGTTACTGACTTGAAGTAATGTATTGGATTACGTTACAGATTACTTACAAAATTGAATAACCAGTATTCTGTAACAGAATACTTTTCAAACGTAACCCTCCCAACACTGCTTGTATGTCGTGAGTTATCATGTCTCACTGTTAGAGACGCAACGTTGTACAGAAATAAATCTATTTAACCAGAAATAACTCTTTCCAAACATATTATTCGTAAGTTAAGTGGGTACCTCTTAAAAGAAAATTTAAAGAATCCGATTATCTTTAGAAAAATTATGATTATTATTCTATTGTTCTTAAGACATAAGTCTTAAGGCAGTACGAAGTACAGGATTTTATACAGAACATGATATAACATTCTAAATTAATAATGACTTAATCATTTAATATATGAATTGGCAAGTTTCAATATATTTAACATACACCAAGAAGTCAACAAACTAATTAGTGTATACTTTTAGTTAATTATGTTAGGTATGTAAAATTGTTTCTATATATATATATATATAAAATTACAAAAATAAACTTGATGTTTGTTTCTACTCACCATTCTCGAAATAATGAATGATTCTGTTGTTAATATCGTATTCCAGTTGTAAAACTTCCTGCCAGAGGGGTGCGAAGTCTGAAATGGGAGCTGAAAACACGTTTTTTATTAAGTAACTTAAAATCTCTTGCCATTTTATTGAGTTCCTTTCTATCATTCTTTGATATTATATCACTTGCTGTTTTGTGATTATAATTATGAATTTGAACAACTTGCCATTACCATTTGTTCTATTATGTCGCCAAAACTTTTCTCTTAGTACTGAGAGATGAGCTAAATTGTAGGTTAAGCATTATAATTATCAGAAACTTTAGGAGTAAATAAAACTGAGTTCGGTTGGAATGATCTAATAGCACTATTTAGCTTTTATAAATGATATTGTGTCCATGTTGTCTATGATTTAAAATACACGGCACTATTAATTGATGCTACGCCACAGGACATCATGTTGAAAAGTCTATGCTTAATGACTACGTCATACAAAGTCAATGTCATTTGCCAGTAAGAAATTTGTGATGAAATATCTGAATCTTACTTAAATTAGAACAATGTATATCACGATTCCCTCCAACCTGGACAATCTGATAATATTCACAGTCTTTAACTATACGTACACATTTTCCCGTTAAAACCATTTTTTTTCTCTTAATTGATACGTTCGAGCCTCATACCACTAGTGCCCAGAAAGGAAGGGGTTCTGGGTGAAGTCGCACTTCTTTTACTCAGAGAAAGTCCACTTCGTATTAAAATTTCTATGAACAAATGAAAAAATAAAAAATAAAGCCATTCAATTCTGTATAATAACAATTATCCCGTGAACAACAAGATTCGATTTAGTAGAAACTACATAACATTATTGTTGAATGAGTACCATCCACATTAAAGTTCGATGTAAAAAGTTAACTGAACTATGCTATTAATACTCGGGGCCAGTACTTGTAATGATAGAAAGGGTCTCTTTAATAACAGACATTTTCAGAATTAGCACTGAATGTTGTCAATTATTATCGTTAAAAGTGTCCCCATACACTCGTGGCAGATTCCAAACATTCAAATTGGATAAAAAAATAAATGATAGAAAACGCAGTCCCGTACGCAGAATATATGAAAGGGGGTTTCTGATTTGTGAGATCAAAGGCCAACACATGTTCTACAAAGCACAATCGGCGTTGTAAGTCCGCAGACATACCGCTGTGCCACTGAGAAGCATTGTATGAAATACAGCTTAAACATTTGCATGGCTGTTCACAAAAAATCCAGAAATATCCAAGAAATGCCAACAAAAATAGGGGGTTCGGCGTGCGTGCTTGAAACGCTTTATGTATAATACCAGTGTCGTAGACACACTAAGACATGTGCCTCGTTTTTTTTTTTGTTGGTGGTGGTTGTTTTGCAAAGGAGCCTCTTAGTGTCCAATAATATTACATCTACAAAGGAGCCCCTATAGAAAGTAAATGGACAAAAGGGGCCCTTGATAGTGAATTGGTAAAACGAGCATCTAATAGATACCATATAAAAAATTTGATAATTTTTATGTGTTTACATACTTGTTTAATCTTTTTGTATTTTGAATCATTCTCACGAAATCGATATAATGTACTGATTTCTGTGTCGTTGCAGTATAAACATTGTAAGTTATATCTTTTTTTTTTGTCCAAGCGGACGCTGCTTTACTATCCATTAGAGTGTTGCAGCAATTCATTATATAGAAATGGCGGTTGATAAGATTTTCACATTTTATTATATTTAAACGTTTTGTCCCGAACTGGAGTTCTCAAATTGCGTTAAGCCACTTTAAAAAGTTTTCTGATGACATACATTATGAGTACCAATATAATCTGATTTCTTTGAGCACCAATTTCGCCATTTAATTTCTTTTCATTTCTATATTAAAATTATGAGGTCCTAGACTCAGAGTAAATAATAGGCTCCCTTGAGAAAGTCACACCCCCATTTTCAAAATCCGTCGTATGGGTCGGAGTTAATTAATCTAACCATTGTTAAAAGTGTTTCAATTGTGATTATCTCACCAACTCCGATATGAACACTCTGAGTCACTCTTCTTGTTACCATAATAAAATATTTATAAATTTCATCTGATTTATAATTTTTGTATCGTTTCTGTATTGGCTCTCCCTTAAAACTCTGGCGGTCTCCCAAACCTTAATCCTGCACTGTTTAAAACTTAATGTTTTTATTTAGACGTGTTAATTTATCCTTTATTATCTTATGAAGATCTTATGCCTAAAGAGCTACTTTTGAATTTTATGGCCAATTATTCGCACCATACACACTAAAGACAAAATCTGTGTAACGTTTTAGTAACATGTATGTGTAAAGTGCAAGTTCCACATAAAAAGGTAAAGTGTTGCCTACACCAGCTCTTAACTATATGAACAATACAGCCAAATAACCTCATAGCCACGTTTTATGCTTCCTTCAGCAATGGGGGGGGGGGTGGGGGGGTTTTTTTCCGCGTGCTTTTTTTTTAAAAAAA
>NW_013674975.1:0-3335 GCF_000517525.1 Limulus polyphemus | reverse complement strand
GTCGGCTCTTCTTTACAAAACCAGGCATGAAACCTATGTCAAGTTACATCGGAATTATACCTGCACCTATTTTCACACTTCATATTATTTGCTTTATTTTATTGGAAAAAAAAGGAGCAAATTGTTTTAAGTAGTAACCGAAATGGCACTACACAATATATGCACTAAATCAATATGAATATCATTGGGGCGCAGCATCCTTCACGTATTAACTCAAATGACACTACACAATATATGCACTAAATCAATATGAATATCATAGGGTCGCAGCATCCCTCTACGTATTAACTCAAATGACACTACACACAATATTGGCACTAAATCAATGCAAAGATTGAAAGGGTGGAGCATATCCCTGAACATACTAACCCAAATTACATAATATAGACACTAAACCAGTGTAAACTCATATTATACTACGGTATAGGCCCTAAACCAGTGTGAAGATCAAAAGGGAAAATACATTCCTGTATATATTAACCTATGCCATACTGTTATATATATAATTTATGATACAGGCAAACTAATGTGAAAATTTAGTGAGAAATTCGCATTTGTTTATAAGTCTATTTGTACATTTCTTGAGCCCTTAAGTTACACGTTAAAAATATATATTCTATTCTAAAGCAGATCTCTTATTTTACGACTTAGACACAGAACCTATGTCAAGGTTATATAAATAAAATTAGGCACGATGTAACTAAAGTAGGCGTAATGTGAATGGTATGTAGGAACGAATCACAACAACAGCGATTCTAGACAGGGGCGAACTTGGACATGACGAGGCCCTAAGTCATACCTAGCTTGAGGCCTCCCAGCAGATAAAAAAATATTTAAACCATTTTTGAGGACCTCGTAGGGTGAGGCCTGAAGCTATAGTTTTCTAGATTAAGGTAAAGTCCGCCACTAATTCTAGAACACGTTTGGATGCTTTCAGAGAAGGCCTTAGAGACTATTTTACTTAGTATGTCGTTGGATAGAGTTTTAAAATGTTAGTGTATGTGTAATTGCGCATTATTCATGAAAACATCCTTATTAGATTAAAAGTTGCAGCTTTACAAAATCCTTCGGGATGTAAAAGCGTGTTAAAGATTAAAATATTGGAATAAGACTGTAGGTAGGAGCAACGCCAGCCTCTTCCTGTTGAGGAGGCTGAGATGAGCTGAAATCTACATCTTGTGGGCACTCATACTGTAGTATTTAGAAAATGAATAAGCTTTACCGGTAAGCATTGTTCGAAGGCTTCAGGGAAGACCAAGGCACGCTTTGGAGTTGCTTCAACCCCAGAATATTACCAACGACAAACAAATTGATTATCACGATCCTCATGAATACACGAAATTTGCCACTTTGTGAATATCACGATATTTAGAAGATATAAAACGAAAAATTAACATCCTTTTAAGATGCAACTTGGATGATATATGTACTTTTTATTTTGGTCTTACTTCATCGTCCTCTGGTGGGTCGGCGGTAAATTTACGGGCTTACAACGTTTAAATCCGGGGTTCACTTATCTGCGCGGGTTGAACATAGCTTTGTGCTAAAAAAACCAGCAACAACTTGCTCTAATTTAAAAGAACTTGGTTATATATAACTGGTTAACTAAATCTGCTTACTTTCGAGTCAAAAATTACTTAATTTTATATTGCATCATATTGACGATCACTGAAGACGACTTTAGTGCAGAATAGTTTTAAGGTCCTTCACTACCATATAAATCATCTCAATTAGCCCCGCCTCTTCATATCAGTAGGAGACTATTGACAGTGTTAACATCTTAGCAACGTGTTGCCTGTTACTTTGCATGAAAAACTCTCTTAAAGAGCCTTATGCTTCTCTTTTAGTTTCGAAGAAATGTGAATGAGTGTTTAATTTATGTTAGTAATAAAAATAATGAGCCATGTCATCATATTCAAAGCTCATTTTTTTATTATATTGGTACTTATAAGATCAACCGTGAAGTTTAAATATATATTTTCTTAATACCTAAGTAATCGCACTGGCTAATTATTGTTGGAAAAATAAAATAATAAGACGAAATGGCTTACCAGGAGGAGAAGGTTCTGGAAGTGGTGGTCCGGGTGGTGAAAATGATGAAACCCGTTCGTAGAAAAATACAACACACAATAACAGCACTGATATTAACAGCCTTGCCCTCATCTTGGATCTAAACTCTAAACCTGATACTACAGCAATGAATGTGAAAATAAAATAGTAGATTCTAAAAAATATAGTTCCGCCTATAAATACCGTATCTTCTGAAGTGATGCCACGTGACTGAAGTGTTTTCTGTTCAAGGCTAAAACATTTGGTTGAATGACATGCATTTATCATCTCATTTTTTTTTTCAAAAATGTTTATGTTGTATGGTCTAGTGTTTATATCTTGAGGAGGCTTTATATGTATGAACATAGTCCTTTTCAAGTTAATAATGATAACATTGAATAGCTATAAGAGAAGTAAGTTATTTTTCTCTTAAATATATTTCTACTGATACGCTCGAGAACAACCAGTTTTCGATGAAATACAGTTTCATGTATTGGTTGGTTACCTTCGTGGTTTGCTTTTAGCTAAAATGGAAGAATTTTAAATCAAAATTTCATTTAGACAAAATGGATAACATGTTTATATATCAAGGCATACGGTAATATGTCGTGCGGCCAAAACAACCTGTAGGACACAGTATGTGTTATTAACAGTTTAGCGATTTTCTGTACCTCGGACTGTAGTAATCTGAACTATCACATACTTTCCGTGGATGCGCTCTACTGGGCCCCTACTTCACATACCAGATTTCAAGTTGTTGTTTTTCTCTTCGCAACAAAAGTACGGAAACTTTATTTGATAGAAAAACACACACTAAACTTTTAAGGATTTTTTTTTTCAAATTTCGTACACCGATAGATCTTTATAATCTACAAATAGGTGTCAAATTTGGTCTAAGTATAAGCCACATGTGCAAATATATTCAACAAAAACCGTTCAGTTTGACCAAAATGTTTGCACACGCCTACGAAAAAACTCACGTGAGCTATCGGTCTAAAGTATTTACTACAATTTCACCTAAAAGTAAAAGTTGACCGTTTTAAGTTTTATCATTCTGTTGCATATTACAATTTCAAATAGCCTAAAACTGAGTAAAGTGTAATCTACATTTAGTAGTTAAATAAATGTCAATAAATATCCAATTTATTATATTTGCCAACAAAACTGATACACACAGTTTTCTTTTTTAATACAAATATGTTTTAATATACTGTTACGTCTCCGTTTGTTAATTAACTTTCCGTAACTTCGTTCCGACGAAACTTAAGCGACACAAATCCTTTCTT
>NW_013674974.1:3145-22959 GCF_000517525.1 Limulus polyphemus | reverse complement strand
GGGGTAGTCTGGTATATATATATATAAGATGGTCAAAACGCGACGGGACAATGTGTAGGTAATGAGTAATTGAGCTGCAGTCAGAGAGTGTGTAATTGAGTATTGTCGAGCACGAGCACGTTAGACGTTCTAGCGTTATAGAGCGACTGTTGAAATTAAGTGTATCACTAAAGTTGTATTCGGAAAGAATAAACCAGTTTTATTTAAGAAAGGTCTTGAGTGGCTAAAGTTTCGTCGGAACGAATTTACGGAAAATTAACTAACGAACGGAGACGTAACAATATATTGATTATAGAAATGAATTAACATTAAGTATTTTACATATAAAATGTCAGGAAAAGCAAAAATTATGCCTTGCAAATTAAATATTAAATCGAAATCTATAATCATTATGTTAAATGCATACTAAATTAATACTTAAAACACTAACTGTCTCATTCAATATTTACATTTCAGGACAGATAATTGTAAAATAATGTAAAGTAAATTATTGGATATAATACCTACCTCATTCAAATAATGAATAAATATCCACCATAAACATTTACATATGTAACAGTGTTATAATAGTTGTTTCATTGAAATAAGGGTTTTACTTGTAACTTTTAGGACACATAATTAATTCTAAAGTAGAATGATGATGATGTAAACATATGTTGAGACACCCTACATTTATAGAAACACCATCTGCTGTAGCAGCACTAACCTCAGTAACACAATTTGCCGAGTAATAACATCCATCTACCAACTATAGAAATACCGTCCAAAATATAAAAAACTTTAAAGTTGATAAGAATAAAATAGCAGATTTAATATTTAACTTAAAAAGCGAGAGTGTAATTGTGATAAAAAAAATTCAGTTCTGATGACTGTAAACACAACGTTAAAAATATTAGATTAAGTTATTAGTTTTAAGACTTTAATTGTTACTATAAAGTTAAATGTCATATTGATCTACATCAGCCTCTGGTGGTTCGCTCTTAAACTATCTGCACGATCATCATACAAATGAACGATCTGGTGCTATTCCATGCGCATTGGTGCCACTTCATGTAACTATGACATCTCTACCATCTTCTCTCCCCCTGAGGCGGTCACTCAGTGCCCATGTCCAGGGTCTTGCCTTAACTAGTAATATATGATGCAATGCTTCTAAAACATTATTTAATCAACCCATAAAATTTAGTCATACTTCATAGAATATTATTAATGGAATTAAATTTCATTGGGTTCTTAGATTATTGTGATTTTTCGTTTCTTTTATAATAGTGACATTCTAAAAATACCCACAACTTCAGAAAAGTTATGTTAATTTAAGGGGCATAATAAAGAGATTATAGTTAGAAACAGCATCTCAATATCTTTGTTGAAATATTAATAACTATACATATAGGCCAAAAGAAAGCATGGCTAAACATGACAGTAAGCTAAACTGGGTCTCAAGTAAATATAGACACCTCCTTCCCAGGCAGGTTAAATGGTAAGTCTGCAGGCAGGCTTATTTTTCTAAAAATCGGGTTTCAGAACCTGAGGTGGACAGAAATACATGTAGCCCATTGCGTAACTTTGTGCTTAACGAAAAGCAAACAAGTCGAAAGATCAAAACATTTGAGGAAGTTTTGCCCATACAGCAGGTACAGCCACAGCCCATAGAGGTATTTTGTCTAAATTTAAATGTAGAAATATAACTTAAAATCAAATCTTATTACTACTCACAGGCATTTATCAATTATTACTTTATTGAAAAGAAGTTGATATAAAAGTAACATAACAGGTTTGATAAGCATTACTTGTTGGCTCTGCGAATAAGATTACCCCTATTTATGGCTTGCTTGTTAAACTGAACTCATTTATTCGTATAATTCCTGATTACCAAAGTTTGAGTTAAGATACAAATTGTGAAATATCTCAATAGCTTCTGCAAGGGGAGTTGCTCAATGTGTCAGTGGTAAGTTAACGACCTTACAATGCTAAGGTTCGGGGTTCGATTCAGCTTTGCTCTAAAACTAACAAACAAATAAAACCTAGGTGGCTCAACAGTAACTTTCCGCACTGACAATGCTAATATCTAGGATTAGATTCCCTGCAGTTTGTGATAAAAAAACAACTTTTTAAGTGTAGTAACTCCTTGATTCATAGATGTTTATTTTGTTTGTGGGTGCGAAATATTCACGCATGGTAACTAATGTATATATTGTTGTTTTTTTCTCAAAGATTTACTGTATCCTACACATACGTTAAAATTTAGGATAGCAGTAAAATATATACAAGTGTTAGTTAAGGTTTCGAGCAGTATAAGTCTGCAGACATACCACTTTTCCACTGGGAGCTAATTATGGATATGAAAATAATTCTTTGTTCACTTGATATGAATATTTTTTTATAAATGCCTTATTAGTATTTTCAGACAAAGATATGAATCTTATTCACCTATTATCTATATTCTTTGATGTTTGTTTAATCATCTGGCATTATTATTACAAATATGTATGTTGCAAAACTTGCAAACATTAGGATATATTTTATTCTAAACAATATCAAGGAAATATATATTTTATTGAATAATGTTTCAACGTTTATTTCTATTTTTAGTTTTCTTACCAAAAAAGGTCTTCATGACATATCTATATTGATGGATTCTGTAATGGGGTCTTTAGTTGCTATATCAGGTAATATATTTTCACACATAATATTGAAGGGCATAAATCTCACTCTCAAAATTTTTATATTTTATTGTATTGGTTTTGGGAGTTTATTCTTCATGATTCTTTGTCTACGTTATTTACTTTTTCTTGGGTATGTCAGGTAAAAATTGTTAAGATATGATATTAGAGGTATTTGTTTTGTTGATATTGTTACGTCTCTGGTAGTTTGTTAATTTTCCGTAGAAATCCTTTCCGAAGAACTTCAGTGATACAAGTCTTTCTTAAATAAAAATAGTTTATTCTTTCTCAATACAGTTTTGCAATACACTTAAACACACGCTATAATTCTCAACGAACGATTCACGCACTTACTTACAACCGCGCTTGACTCAATTGTCCGTCTCTGTCTGTCTGCAGTTCTATATCAATTCATTGTCTGGCGCGCTTATATACAAGAATACCGCACATCTAGCAAACACTCGAGCATTCACGAACCTTCGAGAATATCATGACGTGTTACTAACGTCACGTGACTTCCGCTGTTGTAACAATATATTAAATACAACGAATGTGAATATGGTGTTCTATGTAAACATTTGTTGTTCAATGCTCAAGTTGTAGGCAGGTGGCGAAGAGGTCAAAGTGAATAATTTTTAATTTTGACAAAAAGCCGAAGCTTATCTCAGTCCCATTAACAGTTAAGTTATGGTCATTGTTTAAATACTTTTAATATAGCTTAGTATTTGATGATATAAATATAACATATGTGGGGTCGAAAATACCAAGGTCAGAAAAAGAGTAAACATATGGAAGTTCTATGCTAGGTTGTACTAGGTTATATGTAGAATACAACAGAAAAATAGCTTTAAATTAATGACTAGTAGTTACCTGATACATCACAGTACTAAAAATATTTCCAGTGCAATAAATTTACCTAGGATTCTTGTTTTCCTTTCTTGTTTACCGTTTTTATTGCCATTAGTTACATAAGAATATTGTTTTTGGTAAGCTATATTATCATTGTTTTAATTTAGATGTTTGCTAGAGGGCACATGACATTAAGATTAAATAAGTTCATAAAAGTATTCCTAAAATACCTGGAAAGTTCCCAATATGTCCCGAATCTAATAACTTCGACATGGGTACATTAGATAGATATATATATAAATGAAAGACTGCGAAACTGATAAAGTATTTAATGAGAAGTTACTGAATATTTAGTGAGTGAATTAGTTGAGTATCAGAAAAGTTATTGAGAGAGAATTATTGTTTCTGTTCCATTATATTTGGTTACTTGGTGAGTTGTGTATTTGCTTAACGATAAAAGCAGAGTAGCTAAGTTAATAAGAGTGCGTCTCGAAATTTGTACTGAAACGTTGTATTTGAAATTAGGTTTACATTTAGTTGCAGAGTTTATCTAAGGGAACCCGCCCAACATTAGAATATTACAACACTGGTGCCAGAAGTGAGATTATTTTGGTTAAAATATAATATAATTTTGACTAAACTTCAATTTTAAAATGAGGACAACCAGATCATGAAGTGAGATTGAAACACTATCATAAATGATGGACCAGAAGAAAGGGAGAAAATTAAAAGTAGAATGAGACAGAAAGTGAGAGAAGATCAAGAAGAAAGAGACCAACTGAAAATTTGAAGAAAATTAAAATTAGGGATAGAAAGTAAAAGAATATCAAGAATAAAGAGATAGAATAAATAAAATAAGACCAAGAAATTTTTTTTAGAAAATATAGAGAAAACCTAAAAAAAATCGATAGGAAATTGAAAAATGAACAAGAGGTTAGAATTTAAGAGAGGAGTTAAAAGAGAGAGAGAGACGTAATGCTTAAAGAAGAATTAAAAAATAAATCTGAGTGAAGACAAGATCGATGAAGCTATTGGATATATACAGCTTACAACAATATGGCGAAGAAGTACAGAGAAGCTGTGATGACAAAATCATAAAAGTACGAAAACCTATGACAGAATAAAGCATCAGGAAAAAACTGTAAATACAAAGATTAAACCAGACACATCTCTTTATGTGTTTTCTCTAATAATTCCAACCTAAAACACTAATTACTATAAATCATAGGACAGGATAACTTACTTGGTCTACATCTATTACTACTACGGGACTACTCCAGCCATGATACTATCAAATCAAGTTCCAGAATTTAGCTGGCCAGTTTAGTAACATTGGTCAATCAAGAAACAAATGGACTATGATGGAAAGGTACCACTGGAAGCATTACAGGTTCATTTTGGCATTATTTTCAATGTGAATGGGTGGAAAAGTGAACAACAAACTATCCATCTTACTGCTCATTTAAAAGGATTATCTTTGACAACTTTAATTAATCTTCCAACTGAGAGCATTGGTAGTTGACTTATCCAACAGATTTGGAGTGACACACCAAAGTATCCAAAACAAAGTTACAGAATAGGGTACAGACTAAAGAAGAGCCTTTAGTCAAATTTATTGAAGATTTGTAAAGGCTTGCTAAATTATCTTACCTAAATGCTCAACATGAAGTGATGCTTTTATTGGCAAAATAGATGTACATCTTTAAAAGAAGCTCCCCAGTTGGCAAAGGAACATAAATCTATCAAAGTTGCAAATAAGCTCTTTAAGGTACCCTATAGAGTATATTTTGTAGTATTGAAACATCAACTCACCCTGACAGTAGTCTAGAAGAACTGAAAAGATTAGTTAAGCAATCTAGTTATACAGAATCAAGGAAATAGACCACAAGAAAAAAGATGTTTCGTGTGTGATTTGAAAGGACATATTGCAAGGAAATATAGATTAAAGCCTGTATAGAATAAGAAGTTCTGTCAGAGAAACTAAGAAGAGGAAACTGTTATAAATTGGGGAAGTATGGCCATTACAGCCAAGACTGTAAGGAATCAACAGCAGTTATTAAGCCAAAGAAACAATACCCTGAGGATATGTCTCATAACCCACCCAGGTCAGAGGAACAACAAAGAGCTAATTAGACATCATAAAGACAGGGACTAGTTAAATTTTTGAGGCGAAGCTCAGCTGGAATGTTTGAAGAACATTTGAAGAAAACCTTCCATGATTCTAAGGGTTTATTGATAGAAAACCTTGCAGTAGGATAAACAATACTGGTTCTACAACTACAATTATTCGACCCAATTTGATAACAAAACGTGGGAAATTTCTTCCAGAGGGGAAGGAAGAGGAATTGATGTGAGCAATAGGTGGACATAAATTCAATAAAAGAAAAGTTGGATGTTACTATTACTGTAGGAAGATTTCTACTCCTCGTGATTCGTGGGTAATTTACATTGAGAAAAAGTGAATATTGGGAACTGATTTCATATAGAGATGTAAATGCGAGATTAAGTTATTTCCAGCATATCCTTATATACTACATGGCATTTACCACACCTTAGGATGAATTTCCAGTGACAAAAGGAAAGATGGTCATTGTATCATTAAGAAATGAAATACTCATACAGAAGTCTTGAGAATAAATATTCATCTAGTGACTGGAGCATAGTGGAACCAAATCCAGAAAAAAAAGATGTTGTATATGACTTTATTTAGAAAAGACTTAAATCGGCCTGTCATAAAATTAAAAGTTGCTATAATGTTAATGTTGATAAGACCCAATTGCATTAAAGTGGCATGGTATAGCTGATCAATTCCAATTGAAAGAAAAGATGAACTCCAAACTAGGTAGGTATTGGTAAGGAACAAATGTCATTGTATATACTTGAAATATCCAAGGTGACATTCTCTTGTAAGTGGAAAGCAAGAAGTTCTGTTAATGCTGCAATGGAAAGTTAATATGATGACTACCAATATGCTCAGGACTTTCTGTTCATCAAAATAACAGGACTTCCCTATATACCCAAAAAATCCAAGTACCAAATTGAACTTCAACCCAGTAGAGTCCATGAATGAAGATGCATTGCTCACTTGATTTTTAGGTTGCCTTTGAAGTTTCTCAGGCCCAAGCACCACCTTTACATTGGTCTAACTAGCCTACAAGAGCCTCAAACAGAGCTGCTAACTTGAACATGAACAGCAGTGAAAAAGCTGTCCGGGTGGATGCCAGGGGATGGGAAACCTGTCCTAAAGTATCATGTTGGAGGGTGTTTAATTACTCTAGCGAAGACATTAGATGGGCGCCCGCCTCTAACAGGACTGATACACCCCAAGGCTAAAGATCTTCCCGAAGTTCTGGCAAAAGCTCATCTAGCAACATCACCAACTATAGCAGTGACTCCAGCTGCAAACACCACCACCAAAAACCAAAGCATTGTGCCAATTTCATCAACAATAGCGAGAACCTTCACAGTTAATGTTGGAGCCTCCATCACAATTTCTGGCCAGGAACATTGAGGGGGATCACTGAATCACTTGTAAGCTGGAGAGTGGGACCCTGATACCATCTTTGATTGCACAGCCCTCAACCATGAGGTCATAAGAATTGCCTTAATGACAGACGAGGGGCAAGCTGCAAACCATCCCATCACCATAGTCCTGGCAGTGGTGCAAATTCAAATTCTAAAGTGATATTTTCCAGAAATAACCATCAAAGAGACTGATGTCTGAGCCATATAAAACTACGAGGCAGAACACTTGTGATGGTACTCAATACCACTTTCCCAGTTAAAAGCAGTTGTGCACTACCTGTAAGTAGAGCTGGCTCAAACCAGGTGGGCCTTGGCTAGGCCAAAGTGATTGTAAAGGACGCTGACAATCAATCACTCGTAAAGAGGATGTAGTCTTATTGTTAAACTGAAGGTAAGGGGAGTACAGCCTCGTTTCTGCTGTTGAGGTTGATACTCATTTTGAATTTTTTTTGATTTATTTAAGGGCTGTTTATATATGTATCTGTGTATTTTGTCCTTTGTGTACACAATTTTTAAAATATTATATTACTACAAAGTGTAACTAGTCATATTTTATACATGTATCTTGTAATTTAATGCATTTAATTTCAGTCATTGGTTGGATATTTTGATAATGTAGCTTGTAAGATATTTCTTCTAGTGTTTGTGGAGATTATTGAAGTTTATGCGTTTATGAAAGGGTTGTATTTTTATTAAATTCTGTTATGTAACGGTTTTTTAGTGTAAAGGTTTAATTTTTATTTTTTATTGAGTTTCATTGTTTAAATATTGTTTTGAGATTATTTAATGTTGTGAGGTGTAATGATTTAATATTTGGAAGGGTATCTTTTATATATTCCTTGTCAAAGTGTTTTGTAAGATGTGTTAACGTCATTTCTAATATTTTATACTTTATATTTGGCAGTCTGTGGGAAAGAGAATTTTGACGTTGCTTGGATTAAGTGATATTTTAAAAAGTTCAGTTTTTAATTTTAATGTTAAAGTGTAATATGTATTTTTATAGCATTTTTTGTGCATGTAAACTTCAATGTTGGTTGAATATCAGGTATTCTGTAATTACTTTGTGCTCTATTTATTTTATATTTTGAATTAAGTAATGAAAGGTTTGTATATTATCTTCTCAAGGATTGCTTCACTATGTCTTTTGATTTTTAATTTACCTTATAAAAGGTTTCAAGTTAGTACTCTGTTTACGGGTTGTGGTGTTAGTGTGGCACCTAAGTGATTTCAGGGGTGAGAGGAAGTTGACTTGAGTTCAAATTTAATTTGTTTTACAGTTAGAATTAATTGTCACGATTTGTGGCCACCTTGGTGACTCACTTTCTCTCTCGAGGACAGTTTTTTCTGCCCCACAGATCAGGGTCTTCTGTCCTGTCTTCCTGCTTTGTAGCCAGCTAGTTTTGCAGCTTGAGTTGGTAGAAGTTATCTGCCAGTTACACTTATCTCCTTGTCCTCAAGGAGGCTGGTTGCTCTTTTCCTAGAAATTCTACCCGACAATTGAGTTTTGTCCTTCTTGGCGAATGCTTGGTGTATCATCTGCTGATGAAACAGCTTCTGTTGGTGGCTGTCCACCACCATTGACATTTCACTCCTGAGTCTAGGCTCGATGGCCAGCTGTCTCTTTACATGAGGAAGCTCTATTCCCTGCTCCCAGCTGTTCTTGAGATCTTTCAGGGATTATTTCCCAACAGGTGGGAGTGCTCATGTTGACGACTTTAGTCAGCTAATGCCAATATACACCTCTGACTCTCGGTTCTTCCATTATTGTTTGTTGTCTCGCCTGCTGGAAAAACAGCTTATATTGATGGAGCTCATTCATTAATGGCACATTTTCCCTCTCTAGCATGGGTAGCTTCAACTAGAATTGGGGTTTAATTATCGTCAGTCATAAGCACTATTACGCTGCCTGGGTTTAACCTCAGGTGGAGAGCTTCATAAAACTTTCTGGGTGCTCCAGGCAATTCTCATTCTTCACCTTGAGCTCATAACTGCAGAGTGGTGGATATGAGAGACCTCTGACACATTGGTGAAAGCCCTATATCTAGAAGAGGAGTTCCACAGATCCCAACACCCTTCCTGCAAACCTTTTTGCTTAGTACTAGACCCAACCCTCTCCAGCTTTTATGCCCATTTTCCTATGGAAAAAGGTACCTTCAATTAAGCTCGGACAAATAGGGTATTTATTGAAGCATTCACAAGTCGGGCCATTCACTCTCTCAGGGCCTGGCATGGCCAGGTGGTTAGGGCGCTCGACTCCCAATTTGAGGGTCGCGGGTTCGAATTCCCGTCACACCAAACATTCTCGCCCTTTCAGCCGTAGGGGCGTTATAACGTGACGGTCAATCCCACTATTCGTTGGTAAAAGAGTAGCCCAAGAGTTGGCGGTGGGTGGTGATGACTAGCTGCCTTCCCTCTAGTCTTACACTGCTAAAGTAGGTACAGCTAGTGCAGATAGCCCTCGTGTAGCTTTGAGCGAAATTCACAACAAACAGTCATTCTCTCAGAGAGAATACAGTTCTCCACAATATCAATATTATCCATGACCATGACATCACAATTTCACATTCCTTATTAATATGTGGTATTCCCTGTAAAATACCTTTCCTGCAAAGTAGACAGTTTGGACCCACTATCTGGAAGTCGAAAGGATACTGAACCATTAAATGTATCTCTCCGATCTCTAATGGAAGTTACTGGGAAGAAATACTTGAAGTCAAAAGGTGTACTATAACAATTATCTTTATTCACAATGACAAACAGACAAATGCAAGAAAACAAGTACAAGTCCATCTGCTTCCTTTTTATGTTAAACTTCAAACTCATATTGAGATAAATCAAAAGATAAATCCAAAATCAAACTTAAAGCAATCTAAAGTTAATGTTTAAACAAAGAGCAAAACCTCAACAAAACAGTTAAACTTCTCAAGGTTTAATTCGATGTAACCCACTCTTAAGAGTGTCTCAAGTTACAGTGAACAGTACACTCTAATGTGGAATCAAAACACAAAATGTTTGCTGAAATTAAAGCTAGAAACAAAGTTATATATCCTAAAGGGACAAACCTAACTTTAAGTACGAAATATAATTGCAATAACAAAGCTAGGTTTTTCACGCAAATGAACCTTGCATACGTGATTTTTTCCACTGAATTGAGCACTATGGCATAACAGCCTCTAACTAATATTTGATTCACCAACAGAGAAATGACTTTCGATTTCTGGACATCATGTGCTATCTTTCCTGCAAAAAACATACATCTTGTATGCACCAAAAGAAGGAGAATTGAGGTGTCTATTGGATGACTTATTGTTCAAGCTAGAATCTATGAAAACAACCATTTCAACGGAATTTAAATCATATCTAAGAGGGATAGCAAACTGATGGTAACAATATATTCTGTACCATAGCAGCAGTAATGAAGTTTCCACAATCTTCAAAGATCCTTGCCCAATTTGAAAATATATTGTCAATAAATGTTATCCAAGTTAGAATATGAGGTTCTTTAGTTTCAATAATTTTATCATCTAAGCTGAGATTACAGGATTCAGAATATTCTCGTTCTGCCAATTTCATTTGCTACATTTTCAAACATACAAGTCAGAAACTCTGAAGTCTTAATTTTTCCTCTATACATATAGACAGTGTTTCTTGTAGCCTTATAAACAATAAAAAAGCAACCATTCTATTTCCATTGATATTTTCAAAATCTTAACTACCCATAGAAAATTTATTGGTAATGAATAGACATCCAAACTTAAGCCCTATCTTAATTCTTCTCAACTAGTGCAGAATGTATGTCATTATAATCACTGCATATTGTATTCCAAATATACGTACAACATTTCTTCCTGAAAGATGAAGTACATTTAAACATTTTTTTTTTGTTATATTTATTTATCAATGGTTTTTCTTTTTTCCACTTTATAGGGGGTTGTGCTATACTTCGACCTTGGGAGGCGCTAGTGATTGGCGGATTAGGAGCACTATTCGTGCTTCTGGCTATTCCAATCATTGACTGGCTGCATATTGATGACCCAGTTAACACATTTGCTGTTCATGGTGTTGGAGGTTTGTGGGGTATGCTAGCCATTGGACTGTTGAGCGAGCGTGATTTCTTAAGGAACTATACACGTGGACTATCTGGACTACTTTTTGGAGGCGGCTGGCAACTACTAGGTGTACAAGCTCTTTCAGCAGGTGTTCTGATTTGCTGGAGTGTGGTTACATCAGTCATTCTTCTAAACGTAAGAAGAAAAAAATAAATACAATTCAATTAAATTATGTTATTTGTAAACACAATTGGACTCTAAGCTTCAGCATTTATTCAGGCACTAGGTAATAAGATTAAGCATTAAATATTTAAACTACGATTCTTGTTTATTCCATACTTATCTTTGGAAGGCACACCAGATACTATGTGTTTAAACTGCGTCATCCAGCAAAAGATGTTATAATTCACTAGTGTACATTACTCATAAGAATTATTATCTTTTTGGAAATCAAGCCTTCTGCACATAAGTTTGTGTAATTGTTTACATGGCTGTTAAGATATTTTTTCATGATTTGTACGATATTAACATCTTTTATTTTTTTAGCTTGTTAAAATCACTCTAGGTTTGAGAATGACTGTTGATGAAGAAATTATGGGTCCAGACTTTGTAGATCACTGTATTCAACATGATGGAAACAGAAGTATCCTTAATGCATTGCGTCAGCGCATGGACGACTTATGTAGGACAGAGGTTGCTACCCCTGACAAAAGTCATGTTGAAAGAAAAACGCCAATGCAAAGATGTGGAAGAAGCTTGAAAAGTCACTAAGGCGTTAACAACGAAGTGATTTAAACACAAATAGAAGGAAGATATTTTGTAACTGTTTTAATTATGTTTGATTTATAATCAATGTTAGTAATGCTTACGAGAGTAGACATGCAAACTAAATATTCTTCAAACTATTTGAATTTTTATGTTATTATAAAATGTTAATCTACCAAATGGAATCACTTTGTAATTCGAAATTTAAATATAGGATATAACTGTATATATGAAAATAAACTTATATTAAATTATGAGGCACGTCCTAAGATTATAACCATTTTTTAAGTTACTGTTAGCTATCAAACAAAATGCATCTCGAACTAAACAGATACAAGTAAAAACAGTTTATTATCAGCTTCTTTGACATCAATCTCAGATTTCAGCTTGTGAATGAGTAGGCTCTCTTTTATGTAGAGGTTCTGTTCATCATTAGTCCTTGCTATGATCTTAAGGAAAATTAAACGACAACATCACATACTCTTAAGGCATGTTCAAGTATACTAGGCTTAATGAGGGATCTGAAATTAGCATGTTTTTTTACTCACGTTATCAATCTTCTTTTAGTGGAACTGATGTAACCTTGCTAACAGTAGAGACAGGTGAATTTATAAACTACAAATGATGATATTGGTCCTAAAATTTAATAAAATACTGTAGTTAATAATAAACTGCAGATACTTTTCTACAAAAATGTAGTCATATGGGATACACAGATACAAGTATTTTTTATTACCTAACAACCGATAGATGTCCTTAAGTAGACATATATTATCAACTGATAACAATCCCAGTCTAAGGCAGTGTTTAACCATATAGCAATTAACGCTGTTTTTCACTAGACATAACTCGATAATTGTTTTTTCTTATTAATCTGAATTCCATCAACTGATCATACAACAATCCCAGTCTAAGGCATTGTTTAACCATATAGCAATTAACGCTGTTTTTCACTAGACATAACTCGATAATTGTTTTTTTCTTATTAATCTGAATTCCATCAACTGATCATACAACAACTGATAACAATCCCAGTCTAAGGCATTGTTTAACCATATAGCAATTAATCCTGTTTTTTACCAAACATAACTCGATAACTGTTTTTTTCTTATTACCCTGAATCCCTCGAGGAGTATTAGTAGATCATTTTTATAATGGGAAGACTGAGTGTAAAGTTAAAAAATAAAGAGACTAGAGATGATATGTAACACAAAATTAAAACACTTTATTATATCAATGAAACAAAATTCAGTGTGCCCAATGGTGTTTGGAATTGGACAATCGCCATCTACTGAACTTATGATTCTATTAACAGATTTCCTTCCCTCACCTTAGATCCTGTGTATTAATGTTTAAATCTAATATTTCTTACTGAATTGGTAACATCGGATTTACCCATAGTGATTAGTTCTATCCACGTGACTAGTCACTCTCATTTGACATAGGAAAGGTTGTAACCTCGACATATCATCTGACTACCAGAACAACATGCAACGTTACAGCAATATATTTTACTGGCGGAACAGGTATTATCTCCAGAGAAAACAAAGGAACATGTTATGCAAAAATTGTATAAACACAAAATGAAACATTTTGAAAAATTCTACATTAAAATATGAGGGTAGGAAAGGCATGTTATGCGTACATACTACATAACGACTGATATACAGGTTTCTGACAAGATAAAATATTAGATAAGGTCAGCTAAGAATATATATCTGTACTATAGATATAACAACCTATCGTTACCTAGACAGATAACTTAACGTGATCATTTTGTAGCTGAAAGTACTTACCCACGTTTGCCTTAAGGTTATGCCGTATGGGAATTCAAATCACACTTTTACTCTTTGAGACTTTATATTTGGATATTTAACTATAACTCCTGAGAGACAAAGATTCTTAACTAAAGATTTTATTTAATATAATAATTAACACTCATTTCAAAGATTTCCAGGTACATTTCATAACAATAACAAAAATGAGTAGACAGCCAGATTTGATTATCATACTGGATATATGAATTTTAGTTGCACTGTCTAAGAATAGCCGATTCAAGATATAACTTCTGTATTTGCAAGTTTTTTGGGGGAATTGTAATGAATGTTATTATAAATACAAATAAAATGTTAAATTGACAAACTATCGTTTAACCTATGCATAGGTCTCGGCTATCATTAATTAACTGCTCAATTTGAAGTAGTGCAGAAATTAGTTTTTACATGGTAGGCGGATTTAGTCATCTATTAATGCCACTATAGATGTTGGAGCATGTGATGTAATAACATCAGTTGTACATTTGGTTTCTCAGAGCATCCTGATTATTCTTTATTGTTATTTTAAGCGCACAGTTACACAATTGGCTATTTATTCTGTTTCACTGCGAGGAATTGAATTCAGACTTATAAGCCCTTAAGTTTACTGCTGGAGCAGCAGGAGAACCAGAATATTTATGAAATTGTGTACTAAAATATTTTTATGAATTGTCTCATGTTTTGTGAAATGATGACCATCTGAGGAAAGGATGTATCAGTGTTTAAACTTGTTTACGAAAGAGGAATTTTATAGATTATATCAATTTTAATAGTATGTATTCTGAATGATGGTTTGGATATTCATATTTAGAAACAACGAATTACTGGATTTCAAACTGAATACGATTAGATAAACATATACTATGACATGCGTTCTCAGTTGGCAAATAGTTTCACTACTGCATAAATATCCTAGCTAGGTAAACACTAACTTAGTGATGTTTACAGTATAGGTACACGGATGGATAAAATCCTAACTACAGATGTTGATATCGATAGGCCTTTAGTCACAATTAAATTAAAACAGTAATTTTGAGGAACTTAACTTATTTTAAGGTAAAACCAACTTCTCCACTAATATTAGATAATCAAATAAGGAAATATTTGCAGATTCGATCAAGAATAAAAAGACTGTTCTGTAGGTGAAAATGTGATAGCCTAGTTTTAAGTTGTGTGAGAAATAAAGCTATTGGGTACATTAGAAGGACAGTGAAAACAATTTTTATTTAGACACAACGAAAACAGTGTGTGTACCTGCACAAACAAGTGGACGATCACCTCTACTAGATCAGTAAATAGCTCGCCAGATTTCCGTCCCTCAAGATTAACGATGGAAATCATGAATA
The DNA here is from genome assembly GCF_000517525.1 of Limulus polyphemus. Lineage (NCBI taxonomy): Eukaryota > Metazoa > Arthropoda > Merostomata > Xiphosura > Limulidae > Limulus > Limulus polyphemus. Next base: position 7,948 of record NW_013674974.1, on the reverse strand, counting down.
ACTGAACAAAGAAAACACGTCTAAGTTCAGCAAATAAACTCGTTTGTTTGTTTTTTAGCTTATTTTACAACGTCATCTCGTGGCCTTTGTTCTCTCACAGCATTTGTTGGCTGTATCGTTCAGACAACGTCGCACTTGTCAGCAAAGAATATTACAGTGTAAATTATTTTAACTAGGATGCTATATGTCACTACAATGTCCTCTCGAGTAGAATAGACATTATCTACTGTAGAAAACAAAGAAGCAAAGCGGCTAGAACAAGGTAATTTTAACTTACTGGATCACGTATTGCCGACAATATAGAGCATTGAACTAAATAACCAAATAGTTTTTAAAATATCCATGTCACTAAAGTTAATAGTAAACACATGCTGTGCTTGCATATTAAATAGATAGTATATACATGTTGAGTTTATATTTAAACCAATATTTGAAAAAAAAAAGGCTGTGTGTTTGTGTGTATGTTCTCTTATAACTGGCGAACTACTAGTCTGATTGTCACCAAAACTTGCGTTACCCTTAGGGCTCCCCTGAGACTGACATGGGTGGGGGTGGCATTTGGCCTCCCTCATTTCCGTACATTGAAATGGAACATCAGCTAGTAAATAATATGTGGAATATCATTGCATTGACAGTACATTTGGTCTTCTATATATAAAATCAAAAAAGAAAGTATTAAGATCAGGAATTAATTTAAGCAATGTTTCAGTGCGAGACTCAATGAAAATTAATTTATTGATAATGCATTTTACGTTTATTTTCAGGAATATTCTTGCTTGGAGAATCAGACGTAATAGTCACCATTCTTGGGAATTCCTGGGTATAATTTTCGTTTAGTTTTACCCCATCTGAGAAACTCTGGTCGTAATTTTTGTTAATTTACCCCATCTGAGAAACTCTGGCTATAATTTTTGTTTATTTTACCCCTCTTGGAAATCTCTGAATATAATCTTTGTTTAGTTTTAACTCTCTTTGGAAATCTCGGAGTATAAACTTTGCTTAGGTTACCACTTTTGGGAGTCTTTGAGTGTAGTTACTGTAGGTATGTCACTTGACTTTTCAGTCTCATTTTTAACATTTAAGACTCCTGTAGGTATTTCACTTAACTTATATATCTCAGATATAAGAACTGTTGATAAATATTTACCAAGGTTGTCATTTTCGCCTTACTAGTGCAGAAGAAGCTGGTGTTCTACCAGTAGAGTTGTGCCGGATTTAATATAAAGGTTTGTGAGCTTGTCAGCTTTCTTGTTTAGCTTTACCCTTATATAGCCTGGTACATACGTCCAGATGATGGTCTTAACACGAAGTTGTTTTGCTTTCTACCATCTATCTGGTTACTAACTCCTCTGAATTTTATGCACTATAGCCTGCGAGTCAGTCATAAGTATTATGTTCGTTGCTATGTCTGTTTGTGATTCATTGCTTACAGCAATCCAAAGGAGAATTTGCTTTATGGCTTCTAGCTCCATCTTTGTGTTGCTTGTGGGAAGCATGATTGCTTCATCAGTCTTATGTAGAATTTATGTTGTTGCTTCGTGAGATGATGAATTCCCAACCAGCTCTCTCGCTTATCTGTGGTGTAAGAACCATCTGTTACTATAATGACAGATGACTGTCAGTTATAGTCTTTAAATATGTTCTGACAGTTTTGCTTCACAGTTTTGCTGAATATTAAGACTTATCAGAAAATCAAGCACCTTTACATGAATATGTAGTATTTATATAGTGGTGTGGTGTATATTTGCATTCACGTTTCATTTTAAAACACTACCAACGATGTAACTTAATTTTTGGCGCAAGATGCATACATATCAAAGCAATTACTTTGCATACAATTTTTACACAAGTTAGTTACTTATGCTTGCTAAATGTTATAGTTCAGAACACACATAAAAGCTAGTTATTATATGTGATATAAAAATTTGTGACTTTTATTTTCACCTTTCTAAATTCACACAGACTTGTACAAAACTTATGTTGCTATGTGAAAGTTTTATGAACTTGTGTATAACATTAAAACTAAACAACAATATTTAAATTTTCTATATTAAAGCTATTCCTTTATTTCTTTTTCAGTTCGTTATGTATCACGTTTTTATTATCTCTAATCTCAAAAGGATTCTACTCTATTTGTGTAAATTTACATATATATTACTTTATATTTCAAAAATTGTTTTTCATTTTATATCCTTCAAACTAATTTTGAATTTCAAGCATCTGAATAATATTATTTCAGCGATCATAGTTCTTTGTATGAAAAATAAAGGTGAAATAATTGTAACTGTTGTTTACAATTGGCCTTCAAAAGCAGAATTATAGTTCTTAATTTGATAATATTTTGCGTTTCGATGTAAAATTCTATGAAACGATATAGTGAACACATAAGTATTAGGGCGTTAGTCTAAAGGTTAATTTTGCCTCAAAAGATAAGTATCTTATGTATCACACCACTGAACAATAGGTTTAAAGGAGGATGGTGTGAATGAAACTGCAAGGAGTATTCTGTTGGCGTCATTTGTTTACTTTCAATGTATAGTTGTCCCAAAACAAGAACAGAGTGGGCACTTTTGTAAAACTAGTTGAGAGGACAACTATAAAAATCAAAACAAGAACAGTGTGGGCACTTTTGTAAAACTAGTTGAGAATTTTTACTTTGTAAATGTATTTTCCTAAAATACATGTGTTTTAGTTGCTCTTTCGGAATATATACACACAAGGAAACAAATCAAGATAGCATTAAATTATATATATTTGTATATATATAATTATCTTTCTTTTCAAATTGTGTATAAAATAGTGCTAAGAGGATTTTCCACTGCAATGATGCTTTTATCTATCGAAAGTGCATTATCCAAAGTAAAAACACAAGAGTAAATAAAAGTATAAGGGATTTACCTGTGGAAGAAACGTAAAAGATTACAGCGGTAGGATTACCAAGTGAAAATATTCGGAATAGAAGAAAAATAGCAATTCCTGTTTTTTTTTATCATTTTAATAAACCTTCTATTATTAATAACTTGGTTAATTTTTATTATTTTGTGAAATAATTATCACTGGTTTTACTGTTTCACTTAAAAACAATTCCACTGGAGTCAATGAAGACTATGCTACCTTATGTGCCAAACAAAATGTATAAAGCATCAGACATACATCGTTTCAAGAGCTCAAATTCATAATTTTTGGCTAGTTTCAATCCACTGATTGTAATGAATTATCAATTTACACATAACATTTAACTACCAGGAATGTAAATTCACTTACAACAGGACATATACCACAAACTCGAGTAACATTACACGAGAATAGGGAACACTTGTAATGATGAAATAAAATATAGCATTTATTAATACTTCTATCTACAAGTATACTTTTTCATTGTTCTTCGACTTAAACGGTTAGTTAGTAACTCTTATTGCTTGTACAATATTACACTTCAAAAATAATAAGAAATTTACTTAGAAGTTGAGGCTTGTTCCATTTCTTATATTTCTATCACGACTGACTAACTTCTGACTCTATCTGACTGCCTCAAGGACTGATTGTTCTTCTGACTTACTTTATCTGTTTTGGTCCCCAGAAAACATAGCTGCTTTATGTTGGTGATCTAAAAAACCAGTCCAACAGGGCTAATATCATGACACAATTGTCATGTTACAGGTAGTATCTCATGACGTGATTCCGCTGTCGTAACACTGCCCCTTTCTTAGTATTGTTCATCCCGAACAACGGCCACATACATTTAACCAATAGATAATTAACAATAAATTAATTAAATGCACAGAATTTACAAACCTAAATTAAAATACAACAAAGTCTCTTAATTTTACAGGATGTATCTTCTTCCATACTGGTCTCCGTTTCGTTGGCTTCTGCTTCACATGGGGTTCATCTGCTCCATCAAGAAATGTTCTATTATCGGTAAGAGTCACATCAGTTGCAGTAACCTCATTAAGGGCTTCACCATTTCCCTTCTCAAAACCGGGTAGAGTTTCTTCGTCGACAGTGGCCTTTCCAGGTGACATATCTTCAGCAGCGTCTTTTGTTTCGTTGTTCACTTCATCCCAACTGAAATGTCCTGGACCATGATGACGCCAAAGCCTGTTGGCATGCACCACCTTTGGCTTACCTCGCCGACCACATTTATTCGGAAAGTCACGTCTGAGAGACGATCCACTATGTAATATGGGCCTTCCCATGGAGAAGACAACTTAGGAGACTTCCCTTTGGTCTTCCTGGGATTATACAACCATACCTTGTCTTCTGGTACAAAGCTGACTTCGGTAGATCTCTTATCATAACATAACTTCATGGAATCAGCAGACGTTTTCAAGTTTGAACGCACTTGATGGTGAATATCATCCATCCTTTCAGATAACATTTTCATGAACTCTGACACATTTTCAGGCAACTCTTCGTAAGGTGGGCGTCTTGTTATCAGGTCCACTGCCAACCGAAGTTCCCGACCAAACACCAGCCTTGCTGGATTGTGTCCAGAGGCTTCATGCTCTGATGTTCTATAGGCCATCAACAATGGAGGGAGTAAGACATCCCAGTCATCTTGGTGGTTAATACAAAACTTTGCCAATTCCTGTCCCAGTGTCCAATTGTACTTTTCTACCATCCCATCAGACTGTGGGTGAAGTGGTATTGTTCTGGTCTTTCGTATGCCAAACAACGTGCAGCATTCATGGAACACAGCTGATTACGGCCTTGATCCGAATGCAGTTCGCATGCCATACCAAACCTGAAGAAGAAATCACTAATTGCCGAAGCTACAGTTGTAGCTTCCTGATTTGGTAT
>NW_013674974.1:0-2168 GCF_000517525.1 Limulus polyphemus | reverse complement strand
CTCTGTCGTAGGTGACTCAATGTCTTCTTAACTCCGAGATGTCCTTCTGTTAATATCATGGGATTGACGCAGCACAACTTCGCGTAATTTTCTCGGTATAACTGTTTGCCAGGTCGTCACTTTTCTATCTGCAGTTTCCCATCTCCGGAGAAGAATACCATCTTCAAGCTTCAACTGGTCCCATTGTATCCAGTAGTTCTTTGTCACAGAGCTTAAGCTAGACACCTTCTCCCAAGCTGGCCACAAAATAATTACTTGTAGGAAATCAATTATTGGCTTCAAATCTTGTTCTTTCTCCTGCTCTGATTTGATATCAATACCTGATTCCATTTCACCATCATCAACTCCTTCAGTCACTTTGACTTCAGCTTGATGGCAGCTGGTTAGTCCAACCTCTCTTTTAAGACTTACTGGAATTTGGGTTTTGTTGTTCACAAACGTAATTTTATCAAAGTTAATTACACACTTCCTCGGTAGTAAGTAGTCCAACCCTAATATGCATGGTTCTTCAATATCAGCCAAGTATACTTCGTATCTGTTCTTTTGCCCATGAGCTCAATAGTTACCCACAGTGGTCCCCACAACCTTGCATAATGTCCTGTCATACCACAAAGCTTCTGTATGGCTTCTGGTACTCCTTTGTGATCCAGCACCTTGATACTCACAAGGGTTGGATGAGATGCAGAATCTATGACAAAGTTGCACCTTTGGCCATCCAACTTTCCTGTCACGTAGACACTGTGTGTGCTTGCCATTTTGCACTTAACTGTTGGGACTTTCACAATGGGGGTTGGTAGGTGTCCCTCAACACGAACCACTACTGGTTTCCCCGAGGCTGTCTTATTGGTAGTATTCTTCTTACACTGGCTCCTCATATGTCCTTGCTCTCCACAGTTCCAACAATCTTTCTGGGTAACAGCCTTTCCTGCTGTGGCATCTTTCTTGTGTTGAAGTTGCTGGCAATGAGCTCTCTTGTGCCCAGGTTTGTTACAGTGACAGCAAAGTCCCTCAAACTTTTGTAAAAGCTGTCCCTTTCTGGCCTTGAATCCTGATGACTGTACCAACCTTGGTATATCTGTGCTGGACTTAACATAGGATTCGAATTCAAGCGCTCTGGCCATTGCATCCTGCATAGTAGAGGGTTGTGCTTGCTTTACTTGTATCTTCAGTTGTGGACTGTCCAAGGTATCTACAAACGGATCCCTTAGCAACAGCTTGAGGACATCGGGTGGTGCAGTTGTGTAGGCCTTGTGTGCCATACTTTCCTAATGCTGTGCTAGCTCTTGCAGGCTCTCCCCTTTAGCACGGCCTCTAAGTCCTAAACCTAACCCTGTAGACTTCGGACTGATTTTGAGTTCCATACCTAAGTTCTAGAGCAGCTACCAGTGCTCTATAGTTATGCCTATCGTCTGCTTTCAACTATACAAGTATTTCTAGTGGTTGTCCCTTCAGGCTCGTTGCCAACTACATTGCTTTCTGCTCCCCTGTCCATCCATTCATTTTTGCCAGGATATCAAATTGTGCTATATATCCTTTCCATGGTGCCTTTCCATTGACTTCCGGTAGCTTCCTTTGTACTAGATCACCCCTATTGCTGACACTTGTGTCTGGAATGTGACTTCTAGCAGGACTGAAGATGTCTGCATTAGGGTTTAACTGTGGGGTCTGGAAGGGCTTCCTGTTGTCTGGGGCTGATTAGGTCGATGGCTAATATATCCTCCCTGTGTAAAGAACACTAGATCGTCCTTTAATGTATTTAATTCACTTTGAAATTTACTTATCTTTTCCATTTGTTCATGCTGGCTTTCTCTCAACTGTTGGAGACGTTCTTCTTGTTTATTTTCTTTCTCCTCTAACCACTGCTGTAGTGTCTCTTCTTGTTCATTTTCTTTCTTCTCCAACCACTGCTGTAGTCTCTCTTCTTGTTTATTTTCTTTCTCCTCCAACCTCTATTGTAGCCTCTCTTCTTGTTTCTTTTCTCGTTCTTTTTATTTCTTTTCTCGTTCTTTTTGTTTATTTTGCTGTTCTTGTACTGCTGTCGTGAAAGTCGTAGTTTGATTTGCCACTTCTCGTTTCCATTTTTTTTCTCTATCCCACCTCTGACACCAATTTCTTACATATCTGCTCGTTTGTTACTTTCCGGTATTGATTCTTTCCGAGGAACTTCA
>NW_013674973.1:21858-24176 GCF_000517525.1 Limulus polyphemus | reverse complement strand
GTAATGTTAAACAGGACTGTATCATGTGATACAGTAAGTACGTAATGTTAAACAGGACTGTATCATGTGATACAGTAAGTACGTAATGTTAAACAGGACTGTATCATGTGATACAGTAAGCACGTAATGTTAAACAGGACTGTATCATGTGTTACAGTAAGTATGTAATGTTAAACAGGACTGTAACATGTGATACCGTAAGTACGTAATGTTAAACAGGACTGTATCATGTGATACCGTAAGTATGTAATGTTAAACAGAACTGTATCGTGTGATACAGTAAGTACATAATGTTCTTGTTCACACACCTATAGAGATGAGACTCATTGTTTTTATTGTGGTGTAAAACCTATCAGTTCAAAAGTCTCAAGTTAAATAACTTTCATTGATTTGTTTTATAAGTGATTCTCCATAGGCAGGTTTTACCATATAATTGTTAATAAAACAATTGTTTTAACAATGAAATTCCATTTATTTTAATACATTATCTTCACACTGTATTTTTGTTTAATTCATGATATAAATAGTGTCTCTACCACTACTTTTGTATCCTAACTGGCCTGATGAGCCTTAGTCTTGTCGGCATAGTGTGACATATTATTACGTGTTCTTCAATCCTTTCATTCATAAGTTTTAAGATATACTTTTAGGCTTAGAACAAAATTGGAGTTTAGAGTAGAGTCTGTTGTTATGTCAGGCAGTTACGTGAATGGACCAGAAAGAAAACGAAGCAGTTTTTGCTGTTATAAATCATACTTCTGAAAGTTGGTTATCATTTCAAAGTTTTGCCTCATGCTTGTTCTACTGTTACAATAAATAAACATATATACTTAACATGTGTATTTTTCTTGGTTCAGTATTACACAGAAATGGGTTTGACAGAAGAAGAAAGAAGACAGAGAATGCAACTGTGCTCTCGGCATCGAGCATCTAATGCTCCACCCCACACACCAGACCATTACTGGGAGTTAGACTTTCCAGATACCCAAGAATGTCAGGAGCGAGGTATCTTTTAGACTTATATTTTCACCAAAATATAGATACTAGCTGCATACTGTAGCTAGAATCTTCTGGTGTGTTAAACAGGTTCATGTTAACATTAGTCTAATGTAACTACAGTCTTCTGGTGTGTTACAGACAGGGTTAGTATAAATGCTAGTCCAGTATAGATGGTATATACGGTAATCCAAATGTGTATTGATAAAACAGGTCGGAGAGAACTCGGGTAGTGTTTAAGATGTGTGTTTAAACTTTGCATCATGGGAGAGAAGTGGTAGTGTTTAAGAAGGATGTGTGTTTAAACTTTGCATCATGGGAGAGAAATGGTAGTGTTTAAGAAGGATGTGTGTTTAAACTTTGCATCATGGGAGAGAAATGGTAGTGTTTAAGAATGATGAGTGTTTAAACTTTTCATCATGGGAGAGAAGTGGTAGTGTTTAAGAATGATGTGTATTTAAACTTTGCATCATGGGAGAGAAGTGGTAGTGTTTAAGAAGGATGTGTGTTTAAACTTTTCATCATGGGAGAGAAGTGGTAGTGTTTAAAAAGGATGTGTGTTTAAAATTTGCATCATGGGAGAGAATTGGTAGTGTTTAAGAATGATGAGTGTTTAAACTTTTCATCATGGGAGAGAAGTGGTAGTGTTTAAGAATGATGTGTGTTTAAAATTTGCATCATGGGAGAGAAATGGTAGTGTTTAAGAAGGATGTGTGTTTAAACTTTTCATTATGGGAGAGAAATGGTAGTGTTTTCTAATGTTCACTGATTTTTGCTTTTAGGGTATTTAAAAGAAACTCAGAGAGTACAGTTGAAACCTAGAAGACGACGCCCTCTACAATATAAAAACCAGTAAAGAGGTGATATTTCTAATTTTTTTCGTCTGTTGTGCATGTAACACACAATGTAGAGATAGAAAATATGTTGGTGAATGAATGCTGTGTTTTCGTTTTTAAACTAAAGAAAATGGGATTTTACTAACTGAAATACAGATGTTCAAGTAAAAACTGTGAGAAAATACAGATGTACAGGCACGCCAACGATAAAATACAGATGTTTAAGTAAAAACTGTGAGAAAATACAGATGTACAGGCACGCCAACGATAAAATACAGATGTTCAGGCATGCCAACGATAAAATACAGATGTTCGGGTACGCCAACGATAAAATACAGATGTTCAGGCATGCCAACGATAAAATACAGATGTTCGGTTATGCCAACGATAAAATACAGATGTTCGGGTACGCCAACGATAAAATACAGATGTTCGGGTACGCCAACGATAAAATACAGATGTTCGGGTACGCCAACGATAAAATGC
>NW_013674973.1:15449-21258 GCF_000517525.1 Limulus polyphemus | reverse complement strand
ATGTTTGGGTATGCCAACGATAAAATACAGATGTTTGGGTATGCCAACGATAAAATACAGATGTTTGGGTACATCAACGATAAAATACAGATGTTTGGGTACATCAACGATAAAATACAGATGTTCGGGTACATCAACGATAAAATACAGATGTTCGGGTACGCCAACGATAAAATACAGATGTTCGGGTACGCCAACGATAAAATACAGATGTTCAGGTACATCAACGATAAAATACAGATGTTCAGGTATGCCAACGATAAAATACAGATGTTTGGGTACATCAACGATAAAATACAGATGTTCAGGTATGCCAACAATAAAATACAGATGTTCAGATACGCCAACAATAAAATACAGATGTTCAGTTGTGTGTGGAATACAGATTTGGAGTTACATTTCAGCTTAGTTTTATGGAATAGTAATGTTGGTGAAACACGTCACTATAGGTGTGTGGAATACAGATGGAGGTCCATTTCAGATTAAATATGTGGGATAGTAATGTTGGTGGAACACATCACTGTAGTTGTGTGTGTGTGGAATACAGATGCGGGGGGACCCACTTCAGATTAAATATGTGGGATAGTAATGTTAGTGGAACACATCACTGTAGTTGTGTGTGTGGAATACAGATGCGGGGGGACCCACTTCAGATTAAATATGTGGGATAGTAATGTTGGTGGAACACATCACTGTAGTTGTGTGTGTGGAATACAGGTGTGGGGGGACCCACTTCAGATTAAATATGTGGGATAGTAATGTTGGTGGAACACATCACTGTAGTTGTGTGTGTGGAATACAGATGTGGTTAAGACACATGTTGTGTACATGGAATAGAAATGTGTATAAGATACATTTTATTGTTGGAGTATCTTTCCAATATATGTATTCTCTGGATTTATGTAATATTAACTAAATAGTTACACTACACTTAGGGTTTTACTGAATTATGTGATGTTCATCTCCTACTACATCATTAGTTATTGGGTTCTTTAACATGTTAAACAACAGTGATAAGATTTCTGTCTGGGCACATCACATACAAAGGTTATTTTGACAGTTATAAAAATTAGTAATCAACATACCATTAAGTTTGTAGGTAATCACATAAGAAAAATGACGTATATCTCAGAGTTCCACTTTTGTGATTGGAAGGTTTCTTTTCAGTTGTGCGACATTTTTGAAGAGATAGTAACCGAAGTTTGAACTTAATATAACAGTGTTTCCTTTATTTGCATCATACTAACAGTGTTGTAGCAGAAATTGATTGAAGTATACAGAATTAGCATTATGTATATTTTGTGTTTTTTAATATTTACAAAGTTTTTGACAATTTTGTATTTACCTAGAAACCAGGGAGTTTTCAGGAAGTCATTTTTAGTATTTATTTGGGGTCCACTAATTATTTTTACTCTTTTTTTGTTTTAACATATGCTTATAGATTTTGAGTTTGCTAGACAGCTAATGAACCCACTCCATTGTACCTTTACAGTGTTTGTAGCCCTAGTGAGGGGGAATTGTTTCGTCCAATTTTATCATCCATGGCAACATAAAAAGTTGAACAATGCTACCCACAAATTGTATCTAGCAAAGTTAACTGCTTTAACTATCTTTTGGATATTGTTCACCAACTTTTAGGTAGATTATGTGTTTAAATTATGTTATATTTCGTGGCCAGGAGTGGATTTAGTGGACTCCTTATGTATTCTATTATAAACAATCAAATATTGTACTAAGATAACTGTTATGGCCTATTAATGTTGCCTGGTTGAATATATTATCATCAACTGTTAAAGGGCAATTGAAACATTGTAATCAACTTGATTACTTAGAAAAGTATCTGCATTAATGTTGCCTGGTTGAATATATCATCATCAACTGTTAAAGGGCAAATGAGACATTGTATTCAAGTTGATTACTTAGAAAGGTATCTGCCTCATTTTTATATTTTTTTTAAAATAGTGTTGTTGATTTTTTTACTACAACTACAATTGTGTAACAGTGTAGGTAACGTGCATCCCCCTGAAGAAACATGTATGAGATCGTGCATATAAAACAAAAAACTATGAATAAAAATTATAACAACTTCAATTTTGTATTTCTAAGATAAATATTTTTGCCACGCTATTTATACTTAAGTTAATTAAAAAACTTTATATTTAGATACTCGGTAACTTTATTATTTGTATTTTTTTTTGTGATATAGCCTGTTATGGTACTGGTAAGGTAAGGACAGTACTAATGTGGGCTACGTTAATGGTTTTTTTGTAATTTTATATAAAACGTGTGCATATGGATGTTAAAAAATCATTAAATTTCTACTGTTTTATTCATTATTTGGGTACACTTTTAATTTAACGTTAGAGTACAAAGATTTTGTTAAACTTCATATACAAAGCCTTTCCAAGAATAAAGCTAAGTTTATTATTTAGAAGAAATATATGTAATAATAGATGTAACTACAAACATTACTATACACTGACCATGTGGGATTACATCATAATAGATGTAACCACAAACATTACTATACACTGACCATGTGGGATTACATCATAATAGATGTAACCACAAACATTACTATACACTGACCATGTGGGATTACATCATAATTGATATAACCACAAACGTTACTATACACTGACCCACAGTGACCATGTGGGATTACATCATAATTGATATAGCCGTAAACATTATTATACACTGACCCACAGTGACCATGTGGGATTACATCATAATTGATATAGCCGTAAACATTATTATACACTGACCCACAGTGACCATGTGGAATTACATCATAATTAATATAACCATAAACATTACTATACACTGACCCACAGTGACCATGTGGGATTACATCATAATTGATATAGCCGTAAACATTATTATACACTGAGACACAGTGACCATCTGGGATTTCATCATAACCACAAACATTACTAGGCACTGACCCACAGTGCCAGTGACCATCTGGGATTTCGTCATAATTCATATAACCACAAACATTAATAGGCACTGACCCTCAATGTCAGAGTGACCATCTGGGATTTCATCATAATTCATATAACCACAAACATTACTTGGCACTGATCCACAGTGCCAGAGTGACCATCTGGGATTACATCATAATTCATATAACCACAAACATTACTAGGCACTGACCCACAGTGCCAGAGTGACCATCATAATTCATATACCTACAAGAATCACTGTAATCATTAGAAATGTTTATTGTTTTTAATCTAAATCTTCTAAAATATTTAATTTGATGCATACAAACAACTCCATCAAGGGTGTAGCTGTCAAAGATCCAATGCCTGCACTCTAGAAGTTTACCAAATATATTTCACTGACATAAATTACTTTCTGTATCTGAACCCCAGAATTGTCCAGCTAATGTTAACATTCCAAGAAAGCTTTTAAGTTAGGTTATTAACAATTACTTAACCAACTTTAACTTTCTTTACGGTGGAGAGCTCAGATAGTTTGGTAATTCCTGTCTGCTACATTTCTCTGTATAAACCCATCAGACAGTTATACAGAATAGTTCTCGTTACATCAGTGTATATTATATTTATAATCTTTGAAAATCGGAGAAACTAGTGACAGTAAACACGTATATTAGCTAATTATATTTTGATTCTAACTTATCTATTTTTTTTGTCATAATCGTTTTCAAGGCATGAGTGCTTTTTAATCTAGAAAATGTTGCTGTCAGCCAAACACTCGACTTTTAACACCTAAAATAATCAACAGAGGGCTCTGTGTCAGAAATCGGTAACATATTCCAATAAAATGTCGGTGTCAGCCAAATACTCGACTTTTAACACCTAAAATAATCAACAGAGGGTTCTGTGTCCAACATCAGTAATAGATTCCAACAAAATGTCGGTGTAGGCCAAACACTCGACTTGTAACACCTAAAATAATCAACAGAGGGCTCTGTGTCGAACATCAGTAATAGATTCTAATAACATATCGGTGTCAGCCAAATACTCGACATATAACATCTAAAATAATCAACAGAGGGTTCTGTGTCCAATATCAGTAATAGATTCCAACAAAATGTCGGTGTAGGCCAAACACTCGACTTGTAACACCTAAAATAATCGACAGAGGGCTCTGTGTCGAACATCAGTAATAGATTCTAATAACATGTTGCTGTCGGCCAAACACTCGACTTTTAACACCTAAAATAGCCAACAGAGGGCCTTGTGTCGAACATCGGTAATAGATTCTAATAACATGTTGCTGTCAGCCAAACACTCGACTTTTAACACCTAAAATAATCAACAGAGGGCTCTGTGTCGAACATCGGTAACAGATTCCAATAAAATGTCGGTGTCAGCCAAATACTTGACATATAATACCTAAAATAATCAACAGAGGGCTCTGTGTCGAACATCGGTAACAGATTCCAATAAAATGTCGGTGTCAGCCAAATACTTGACATATAATACCTAAAATAATCAACAGAGGTCTGTGTCGAACATCAATAATAGATTACAACAAAATGTTGGCCAAACACTACTTGTAACACCTAAAATAATCAACAGAGGGCTCTGTGTTGAAAATCGGTAACATATTCACAAAAAAATGTTGTTCAGCCAAACACTCAACTTGTAAAACCTTTGTTAGTAAATATAAAACACCAAAATGAAAGCACCCTTAATATTTGAAATGTTTACGTCAACGGTAAAAATAGTGTGAGAAAAACGGGACGTGTAATTTAGTTTTATTGTTAACAGGGGACGCTTAAGTGTTAGATTTCTGGCAGGTCTCTAGCGAATGAACACCGAGCATGTATTAAATTCCGACATTAGTATTCTGTTAAATGCCGTACTGTGAATCCGAAGGTTTTGAGTTCGCGTCCCGTTGTCATAATATTAACGGTCAAGTCCCACTTTTCAATTAGAGCAGCCTAAGAGTTGGCAGTGAGTGTTGTCTTCCCTATACTTTATCAAAATTAGGGATAGCTAACTCCTGTGTCGCTTTGGCACAGTCTCGGAAACAACCCGAACTTCTTGTGTTGATGTGGAATATAACACGAGTTAATCTGTTGTACATAAAACGATTTAAAACCACCTTGCACGAGAACAGTAAAGTAACCTTGGCAATATAAATGTTGGTTTATTTGCAGGACATTTCTCGGGTTATATTTTACATCCTTCAAACAACCGAATTGAAATTTCAATACACCGTTTTAAAGACTCGTGTAATTTGTAAGAACTCTTACAGAACCTAGTTTCCGACGTAATGATAGTTTTAACCAAAACGTAAATTGATACTATTATGTTTTAACATATAATTGAGTGGGAGTAGCAGATTCAAAGAAAATCACTTTATGTGTGTGTGGTATTTGGAGTAATCAAGAGACCTTGAAATGTATGTTAAATAGATACTTCAGCCATTATCATACCGGCCTTAATACCTATACTGTTTCCAAGATAGCTTATCTAGAATACGTCACACCTTCTGGTTATCCTTTCAATTAAATAAGTACCGGGCCGAAAACATTTTATTACACTGACAGGAAAAGGAGCGTATTACTATACAGGATAAACATTTGGTTTTATTACACTGACTGGAACTGGAGCGTATTACTATACACGATAAACACTTGGTTTTATTACACTGACAGGAAAAGGAGCGTATTACTATACAGGATAAACACTTGGTTTTATTACACTGACTGGAACTGGAGCATATTACTATACATGATAAACATTTGGTTTTATTACACTGACAGGAAAAGGAGCGTATTACAATACAGAATAAACACTTGGTTTTATTACACTGACTGGAACTGGAG
>NW_013674973.1:7915-14449 GCF_000517525.1 Limulus polyphemus | reverse complement strand
CTGGAGCGTATTACTATACATTATAAACACTTGGTTGTATTACACTGACTGGAACTGGAGCATATTACTATACAGGATAAACATTTGGTTTTATTACACTGTCTGGAACTGGAGCGTATTACTATACATTATAAACAGTTGGTTGTATTACACTGACGGGGACTGAAGCCTATTACTATACATGATAAACATTTGGTTTTATTATACTGACTGGAACTGGAGCATATTACTATACAGGATAAACATTTTAAGCTCCAGTTCCAGTCAGTGTAATAAAACCAAATGTTTATCATGTATAGTAATATGCTCCAGTTCCAGTCAGTGTAATAAAACCAAATGTTTATCCTGTATAGTAATACGCTCCAGTTCCAGTCAGTGTAATAAAACCAAATGTTTATCATGTATAGTAATACGCTCCAGTTTCAGTCAGTGTAATAAAACCAAATGTTTATCATGTATAGTAATATGCTCCAGTCAGTGTAATAAAACTACTATACATGATAAACATTTGGTTTTATTACACTGACTGGAACTGGAGCGATTACTATACATTATAAACACTTGGTTGTATTACACTGACTGGAACTGGAGCATATTACTATACAGGATAAACATTTGGTTTTATTACACTGTCTGGAACTGGAGCGTATTACTATACATTATAAACACTTGGTTTTATTACACTGACTGGAACTGGAGCGTATTACTATACATGATAAACACTTGGTTTTATTATACTGACTGGAACTGGAGCGTATTACTATACAGAATAAACACTTGGTTTTATTATACTGACTGGAACTGGAGCATATTACTATACAGGATAAACACTTGTATGCTTGACCTTCATCGTTTCCCAAACGTGTTAACATATGGTTGTTGTACACCACAGTATATAAAACTACCGTCCTGATTGTCCTGATGATCTCTGGTACTGAGTAAAAGCATCGTCAGCTATGGAATGACAGGTATAGTGTGGTTGACATTGTTACCCATGGTGGAATGACAGGTATAGTGTAGTTGACATTGTTACCCATAGTGGAATGACAGGTATAGTGTGGTTGACATTGTTACCTATGATGGAATGACAGGTATAGTGTGGTTGACATTGTTACCATGATGGAATGACAGGTATGGTGTGGTTGACATTGTTACCATGATGGAATGACAGGTATAGTGTGGTTGACATTGTTACCTATGATGGAATGACAGGTATAGTGTGGTTGACATTGTTACACATGATGGAATGACAGGTATGGTGTGGTTGACATTGTTACACATGATGGAATGACAGGTGTAGTGTGGTTGACATTGTTACCCATGATGGAATGACAGGTATGGTATGGTTGACATTGTTACCATGATGGAATGACAGGTATGGTGTGGTTGACATTATTACCCATGATGTAATGACAGGTATAGTGTGGTTGAAATTGTTACCCATGATGGAATGACAGGTGTAGTGTGGTTGATATTGTTACCTATGATGGAATGACAGGTATGGTGTGGTTGACATTGTTACCCATGATGGAATGACAGGTATAGTGTAGTTGAAATTGTTATCATGATGGAATGACAGGTATGGTGTGGTTGACATTGTTACCCATGATGGAATGACAGGTATAGTGTAGTTGACATTGTTACCCATGATGGAATGACAGGTATAGTGTGGTTGACATTGTTACCATGATGGAATGACTATACCTGTCATTCCATCATGGTAACAATGTCAACCACACCATACCTGTGTGGTTGACATTGTTACCTGATGGAATGACAGGTCTATACCTGTCATTCCATCATGGTAACAATGTCAACCACACCATACCTGATAATGACAGGTGTAGTGTGGTTGACATTGTTACCCATTCTTCATTTCTTTCTCTCTGAACTTTTTTTAATATACCAGAGCCTAGAAACACTGTCATGATTTGGGAATTTCACCCTTCCTACACTGTAGAAACAGACTTGTGTAGACGCTTGCACATTTGAGCCTCTAAAGTCTAAACGAAAATGGGAGGAAACTTTCTGAATCACCGAGTGACGAAGGTTATTTGAATTACAATGTACACTTACAAGCGACAACTGAACGGTGAGGTTAATCTTTCCAGTGTGTAAACAGGTTCGAAGCTAATCTTAGTAGTGGAGTATTGATACTTGTGTAATATAGACGTAAATAGGCTTCATGTCTATTGTCCATGTAACCTTTAACCGTTAAAAAAATCGTTAGAGTAGGTGAAACTTCACGTACATTGAGTGGTTAAAAGAGAAACCTGTTGTTAGAGAATGTAAGCTCTTACATTATCTTTATCCTTGCGTCGTTGTTGTTGTTGTAAGACTGTTACCGGGAATTTTACGCTGTTTTTTATTCCTCGATTTTAAGATTTTTCATACAAATGGGCCTAATGGTAGAGTTGAAAGTAGAAGTTGCCATAGCAACCGACTGTTTATGTAGCTGTTCACACAGATATGAAGATTTATACACGTACGTTCTGAATATGAGTAACTTCCACGAATCATTTTGTTGTTCTTCTACGTGTAGGTACGGTTATTAGAACTACTGGCCATTAAAGTCGCTGTTCAAATTCAATTATTTATAAGTTATACTTAGGTAATCAGCTTTTAACGAGTCCAGGAATATTAAAAGATATTTCGAGGAAATTCTTGTGATCCTATTGGTCTTTCATCGCACAGCGTAAGTAGTTCACTAGAACTATTTTCCCACACGAAGAAATAAGCGAATCGTCATTTCTTCGTATTATATACTTACATTATAATCTTGGGTTTGTACTGCGACCGATATAAGAGCTGGAACACCAACTTAGATACATCTAACTCTCTGTGCTCTACGCCTAAAATCCCTTTTCAACTTTTCTTTTCGTTATGTTTACTGTATCTTTTGTGGTTCATTAACTGGGGTATCCGTTTAGTGCACGATGAAGACGTGAGGGGAGGGGGGCAGATCCGAATGCCGACGCCCATAACACACATGAGGGGGGCTAGGCGTACATATTGTGTGACAATATTGTGACAGTTATAAACGGACACACAAAAATACTTTTTTCAAATGAACGTAAATACCAATATAATAGTTTCCACTTGACCACCAGTTATGTAAGTACCACTAGAGTAGTTTCCACTTGACCACTAGCTACGTAAGTACCACTAGAATAGTTTCCACTTGACCACCAGCTATGTAAGTACCACTAGAGTTGATTCCACTTGACCACTAGTTATGTAAGTACCACTAGAGTAGTTTCCACTTGATCACCAGCTATGTAAGTACCACTAGAGTAGTTTTCACTTGACCACTAGCTACGTAGGGACCACTAGAGTTGATTCCACTTGACCACTAGCTATGTAAGTACCACTAGAATAGTTTCCACTTGACCACTAGCTACGTAAGGACCACTAGAGTTGATTCCACTTGACCACCAGCTATTTAAGTACCGCTAGAGTAGTTTCCACTTGACCACCAGATATGTAAATACCACTAAAGTAGTTTTCACTTGACCACTAGCTACGTAAGGACCACTAGAGTTGATTCCACTTGACCACCAGTTATGTAAGTACCACTAGAGTAGTTTCCACTTGACCACTAGCTACGTAAGGACCACTAGAGTTGATTCCACTTGACCACCAGCTATGTAAATACCACTAGAGTAGTTTTCACTTGACCACTAGCTACGTAAGGACCACTAGAGTTGATTCCACTTGACCACTAGTTATGTAAGTACCGCTAGAGTAGTTTCCACTTGACCACTAGTTATGTAAGTACCACTAGAGTTGATTCCACTTGACCACCAGTTATGTAAGTACCACTAGAGTAGTTCCACTTGACCGCCCGATACATAAGGACCACTAGAGTAGTTCCACTTGACCACCAGTTATGTAAGTACCACTAGAGTAGTTTCCACTTGACCACCAGCTATGTAAGTACCACTAGAGTAGTTTCCACTTGACCACTAGCTACGTAAGTACCACTAGAGTTGTTTCCACTTGACCACTAGCTACGTAAGGACCACTAGAGTTGATTCCACTTGACCACTAGCTACGTAAGTACCACTAGAGTATTTTCCACTTGATCACCAGCTATGTAAGTACCACTAGAGTAGTTTCCACTTGACCACCAGTTATGTAAGTACCACTAGATTAGTTTCTACTTGACCACCAGCTATGTAAGTACCACTAGAGTACTTAGCTATGAGCTATGGCATATTCCTCTCAATCAACACTTGCTAAGGTATCACTATGCAGAACCGACAACTCCAAAAACAAACATTACATAAATATGAGAACAATAATAACAACACATAACATTAACATACACACACACAATTAAAAACAATGGCCTGAAAAGGTTGACTCTTACCTATTTCAACTTCATCATCAGGAGTGTAATTGCAACAAGACCTAATAATATTTTTTGGAGGTCATAGATTGGCCTGAATTTAAACATGTCTCGTGTATCTCCTTGAACGTTGTGTGTTATTTATTTTTTGAACATTATACACAAATGCCAAGAAACAATTCTTAACAAAGGAATAATCGTGAAACAATTTTGAAAAGCTGGAGTTACAGTTTTTAACTTAAAAGTCGTTATTCGCACATGTCTGTGTCCTGTACATGTTAAACGGTTCATCTCGGCACATGAAGAGTTCCTGTACATGTTAAAAGGTTGATACCATGTTCTTACACTACCTTAGTAACATGTTCCTACACTACCTTAGTAACATGTTCTTAAACTACCTTAGTACCATGTTCCTGCACCTCCCTAAGTACCATGTTCCTGCACTACCTAAGTACTATGTTCCTACACTACCTTAGTAACATGTTCTTACCCTACCTTAGTACCATGTTCCTACACTACCTTAGTAACATGTTCCTACACTACCTAAGTACCATGTTCCTACACTACCTTAGTACCATGTTCTTACACTACCTTAGTACCATGTTCCTGCACTGCCTAAGTACCATGTTCCTGCACTGCCTAAGTACCATGTTCTTAAACTACCTATATACCATGTTCCTACACTACCTTAGTAACATGTTCTTACCCTACCTTAGTACCATGTTCATACATTACCTTAGTTCCATGTTCCTGCACTACCTATATACCATGTTCCTGCACTACCTAAGTACCATGTTCCTACGCTACCTTAGTAACATGTTCTTACCCTACCTTAGTACCATGTTCCTGCACTGCCTAAGTACCATGTTCCTGCACTACCTAAGTACCATGTTCTTACACTACCTAAGTACCATGTTCCTACACTACCTTAGTAACATGTTCTTACCCTACCTTAGTACCATGTTCCTACACTACCTGAGTACCATCTTCCTGCACTGCCTAAGTTCCATCTTCCTGCACTACCTTAGTACCATGTTCTTACCCTACCTTAGTACCATGTTCATACATTACCTTAGTACCATGTTCCTGCACTACCTAAGTACCATGTTCCTACACTACCTTAGTAACATGTTCTTACCCTACCCAAGTACCATGTTCCTACACTACCTAAGTACAATGTTCTTACACTACCTAAGTACCATGTTCTTAAACTACCTTAGTACCATGTTCCTACATTACCTAAGTACCATGTTATTACACTACCTTAGTACGATGTTTCTACACTACCCAAGTACCATGTTCCTACACTACCTTAGTAACATGTTCCTACACTACCTAAGTACCATGTTCCTACACTACCTAAGTACTATGTTCTTACATTACCTTAGTACCATGTTCCTACACTACCTTAGTAACATGTTCCTACACTACCTTAGTAACATGTTCCTACACTACCTAAGTACCATGTTCCTACACTACCTAAGTACTATGTTCTTACATTACCTTAGTACCATGTTCCTACACTACCTTAGTAACATGTTCCTACACTACCTTAATACCATGTTCCTACACGACCTAAGTACCATGTACCTACACTACCTTAATACCATGTTCCTACACTACCTAAGTACCATGTTCCTACACGACCTAAGTACCATGTACCTACACTACCTTAATACCATGTTCCTACACTACCTAAGTACCATGTTCCTACACTACCTTAGTACCATGTTCTTACACTACCTTAGTACCATGTTCCTGCACTACCTAAGTACCATGTTCCTACACTACCTTAATACCATGTTCCTACACTACCTAAGTACCATGTTCTTACACTACCTTAGTACCATGTTCCTACACTACCTTAGTAACATGTTCTTACCCTACCTTAGTACCATGTTCCTACCATATAGTGTTCATTGTGATTCCCGATTTCAAAAATATTAGGTCGTCAAGAAATTAATGTCGCGTTTTAAACACTTTCATTACCCCCCCCCCAAAAAAAAAACAACAACAAAAAACAAACGTACATCACATATAATAGTTAAACGAACCGCTTAAACGTCACGTTAGTGTAGCTTATGTAATGTGTAATGTTTAGTATGCTCTCATCCCTTATAGTGATGACACACGACGAGATACACATTCGACATGTAATGCTGTTCGAATACAAGAAGGGAAAC
>NW_013674973.1:0-7324 GCF_000517525.1 Limulus polyphemus | reverse complement strand
TATCAAAGAGGTTTATGGAAATGTTTTGAACGTTCGTAAGTGTCAACGATGGTTCAGTAAATTTCTTTCAGGTGACTTTAGCCTTAAAAACTATGATAGCAGGGACCGACATGTTGGAATTGATATTAATGCTCTGAAGACGCTTGTTGAGTTTAAGCCAAGGAAACACACTTGTGAGATGGCCCTGAAATTTCAAGTCTCCCATGAAACAATACGTAAACATCTAAGGAATATGAGAAAATTGAATAAAGAAGGTGTTTGGGTGCCTTACGAACTCTCCGATGATCATCGTTTCCAACGTGCGAACGTTGCTTCGTTTCTTCTGGCGCGTAATGCGCGTGAACCATATTTGGACATAATTGTCAGCAGTGATGAAAAATGGATTCTCTACCTGAATATTAAACGCCTAAACGAATCAGTCCTAAACAAAAACCATGAACGACCCCAAAACCTGGACTCCATCCGCAGAAAGTGATGTTTTGCATTTGGTGGGACATCAAAGGAGTAATTCATTTCGAACTCCTCAATTCACAGAGAACTATCAATGCACAGATCTATAGTCAGCAACTTGAACATTTAAATCAAGCCCTTCACTAATCAATAGGAAAGGTGTTTTCCACGACAATGCACGTCCACATGTGGCAAGTTTGACGTAACACAAGATTATGGAGTTGGGTTGGAAAGTTCTCCTCCACCCACCATATTCTCCAGATGTGGCACCATCAGATTACCGTCTTTTTCGTTCGCTACAACAACATCTTAATGGGAAAACGTATGCAAATGTGGAAGGTGGTAAGGAAGACATCGACGTGTTTTTTTTGCTTCAATGCCAAGTGATTTCTTTGCTCAGGGCATTAACAGCCTGATTGTAAGATGGAAAAGCATCAGCGAAAAGAATAGAGACTATTTCATTTAATAAATGTTTTGTTTTGATATATAAGTTGTTCGGTTTTTTTTCATCTAAAAGAAAGCGACATTAAATTATTGACGACCTAATATATATAGCTAATCGTGAAGAATACTTTATGTAATGTGCTAGTTTTCGTGTTTTATACATTCTAATCCTTCCTTTTATTAAAACCAAATGACTGAATAATGATTTGTTATCTCTACTCTTGAGCAATTTACAGGATTAACTGCAAGTCCACTATTCCATAAAGTCCTTCTAGAGTGGTAGCTATGATAATATGTTACAGGACTAACTACAAGTCCAATATTCCATAAAGTCCTTTTAGAGTGTTAGATATGATAATATGTTACAGGACTAGCTACAAGTCCACTATTCCATAAAGTCCTTCTAGAGTGTTAGATATGATATCTGTTACAGGACTAACTACAAGTCCACTATTCCATAAAGTCCTTCTAGAGTGTTAGATATGATAATATGTTACAGGACTAGCTACAAGTCCACTATTCCATAAAGTCCTTCTAGAGTGTTAGATATGATAATATGTTACAGGACTAGCTACAAGTCTGTTATTCCGTAAAGTCCTTCTAGAGTGGTAGATATGATAATATGTTACAGGACTAGCTACAAGTCCACTATTCCATAAAGTCCTTCTAGAGTGGTAGATATGATAATATGTTACAGGACTAACTACAAGTCCACTATTCCATAAAGTCCTTCGAGTGGTAGATATGATAATATGTTACAGGACTAGCTACAAGTCCACTATTCCATAAAGTCCTTCTAAAGTGGTAGCTATGATAATATGTTACAGGACTAGCTACAAGTCCACTATTCTGTAAAGTCCTTCTAGAGTGGTAGCTATGATAATATGTTACAGGACTAACTACAAGTCCACTATTCCATAAAGTCCTTCTAGAGTGGTAGATATGATAATATGTTACAGGACTAGCTACAAGTCCACTTTTCCATAAAGTCCTTCTAGAGTGTTAGATATGATAATATGTTACAGGACTAGTCCACTATTCCATAAAGTCCTTCTAGAGTGTTAGATATGATAATATGTTACAGGACTAGTCCACTATTCTGTAAAGTCCTTCTAGAGTGGTAGATATGATAATATGTTACAGGACTAGTCCACTGTTCTGTAAAGTCCTTCTAGTGTGGTAGATATGATAATATGTTACAGGACTAGTCCACTGTTCTGTAAAGTCCTTCTAGAGTGTTAGATATGATAATATGTTACAGGACTAGCTACAAGTCCACTATTCTGTAAAGTCCTTCTAGTGTGGTAGATATGATAATATGTTATAGGACTAGTCCAATATTCCATAAAGTCCTTCTAGAGTGTTAGATATGATAATATGTTACAGGACTAGTCCACTATTCTGTAAAGTCCTTCTAGAGTGGTAGATGTACTTTGTGTCACCAATCGAACGAGAGAAGCTTTCTTCAGTTTAACTGGAATTTCTCTACGATAAGCCAACCATTTTATCACTACCCTACGTCACGTGGTAACCAGGTAGAACGATAAGGTAGGTTTTGAGAGTATGTTACTTCAGTGTAAATCTTAATTGTCTTTCGGTATTATCACAAATAATTGTGTGGAAAACGCCCAGAATGAAGGTTTTGTTCACATTAGTTGGATTACTTTTCGTTTCTCTGCCGGATAATGCGTGGGTAAGTCATCTCTTACAGTAGAGTATTTATTCGTTGTAATAAAACGTTTTCCGACTCTTAAATATAACGTTAAGGTTAGAAGTCTAAACAGTTATAAAGCTTTACAACACGATACGAGTCGAACACCTTCAGCTAGTTTTTAACTCGAGATTATTGCAATCTCACGTGCTAATTTGAATCGAAAATACCAGGGCTCGTACAGAGATGTTTTGAAAGGTATGTCGATGATACTTTAAAACACACAGATCTATATATGTATATATTCATTCCCAAAATGTCACATCCCTAATAAGAAAATCTGTTTTTTATCTGACAGCACGAATGACTTAGTAAAAGTACAAAGAATAATGTGGTGAACGTGAAATATAAATAACTATTTGACTTATATGTGTAACAAAGACACTTTCTGTGTTATCTTTGGTGAACGTGAAATGTAAATAACTATTTGACTTAGATGTGTAACAAAGACACTTTCTGTGTTATATTTGGTGAACGTGAAATGTAAATAACTGACTTAGATGTGTGTAACAAAGACACTTTCTGTGTTATCTTTGGTGAACGTGAAATGTAATTAACTATTTTACATAGATGTGTAACAAAGACACTTTCTGTGTTATCTTTGGTGAACGTGAAATGTAAATAACTATTTGACTTAGATGTGTAACAAAGACACTTTCTGTGTTATCTTTGGTGAACGTGAAATATAAATAACTATTTGACTTAGATTAGTGACAAAGACACTTTCTGTGTTATCTTTGGTGAACGTGAAATATAAATAACTATTTGACTTAGATTAGTGACAAAGACACTTTCTGTGTTATCTTTGGTGAACGTGAAATGTAAATAACTATTTGACTTATATGTGTAACAAAGACACTTTCTGTGTTATCTTTGGTGAACGTGAAATGTAAATAACTATTTGACTTAGATTAGTGACAAAGACACTAACATGACGTTCCAGTTCCTTATTAATACTAGAGGGCACTAGCTGTATCTCAACATGACATTTCAGTGCCTTATTAGCACTAGAGGACACTTGTCATATGTTAACATGACGTTTCGGTTCCTTATTAATACTAGAGGACGCTAGCTGTATCTCAACATGACATTTCCGTGTCTTATTAGCACTAGAGGGCGCTAGCTATATCTCAACACGATATTTCAGTACCTTATTACCACTAGAGGACATTTGTCATATGTTAACATGACGTTCCAGTTCCTTATTAATACTAGAGGGCGCTAGCTGTATCTCAACATGACATTTCAATGCCTTATTAGCACTAGAGGACACTTGTCATATGTTAACATGACGTTTCGGTGTTGTTTTACTTCATCTATTGTAATGATCCGTTGATATTTCAAAGCGACCATCATTCATTTGGATCGATCACATTTACATAATTTTAGCACAGTGTAAATAGACAAGGTAGGTTTAGTTATTGTAAAAAATGTTCAAAATATATCTTGAAAAAACTAACAGTAATAATTATTACCGCTGTTTATTTTCCATGTTTTTATGATAGAGACTGGTGAACAAGGACACATTAGTATACACAAGTGGAAGCTAACCAAAACTTTATCGAAATGTTGACTGGCGAACAAGGACATATTAGTATACACGAGTGGAAGCTAACCAAGACTTTATCGAAATGTTGACTGGCGAACAAGGACACATTAGTATACACAAGTGGAAGCTAACCAAGACTTTATCGAAATGTTGACTGGCGAACAAGGACACATTAGTATACACGAGTGGAAGCTAACCAAGACTTTATCGAAATGTTGATCGTACACAAAATACTAGCTCGAAAATTAACTAAACATTAATAAAAAAAATCTTATAACACTGACTGCCCGGCATAACTTAGTGGTTATCTTTTAACAGGCAAGGTATTAGTGATAAACAACTAGGCGCCAGATTGTCGGAGGCTCCAGTGTAAGTAGGGATGCAGCCTTATTTTCTACTTAGGTCACAAGTTTAGCCCTGACATCCAAGATGCGTATCTCGATGCTGCTGGACACGAGACCACACTTTTAGCAATAAGTAGAACAGTCAATTCTGTTATTCGTTTTAAAGCCGGACAAAAACCTTGTGGCGGCAGGAGCTACTCAATAGCTTCTTTACCTTTGGTGCAGAATTAGGGCAAGAATTTTAGCTGTTTCTAATCTGGCTGTTTAACTTACCAATAACAGTGTCACATGTAGCAATGTGTGTTTGTAACTTGCCAATAACAGTGTCACATGTAGCAATGTGTCTTTGTAACTTGCCAATAACAGTATCACATGTAGCAATGTGTCTTTGTAACTTGCTAATAACAGTGTCACATATAGCAATGTGTGTTTGTAACTTGCCAATAACAGTGTCACATGTAGCAATGTGTCTTTGTAACTTACCAATAATAGTGTCACATGTAGCAATGTGTGTTTGTAACTTGCCAATAACAGTGTCACATGTAGCAATGTGTGTTTGTAACTTGCTAATAACAGTGTCACATGTAGCAATGTGTGTTTGTAACTTGCCAATAACAGTATCACATGTAGCAATGTGTCTTTGTAACTTGCTAATAACAGTGTCACATATAGCAAAGTGTCTTTATAACTTGCCAATAACAGTGCCACATGTATTATTGTGTCTTTGTAACTTACCACTAACAGGGTAACGTGTAACAATGTGTCTTTGTAACTTTAGTTAGCACGTTCTTCATCTGATGGTTGTGGTTTCTGTCAGTATATTTCTTTGATATCATACTGTCGTGTATAAATTTTCATTTCTTGTATTCATAGTAATTGTTTCATATAACACTCTGCATCCAACTTTCAATTACGTTTCATTATGATTTCTCGCCTTTTTTTAAACATTTTCTTTCTGACACAAAAGTACCAAAATCTTTCATCATTAAGACTAGTTTTGTATGTTTCTGTAAAATCATTATTTCTGTATTGTTCTCTTATTATTGTCCACTCAACATCTACGTCCTAAGTCTCTATTATATTTCTGTAATGCGACAGTGTGAGGTGCAGGGGTGTCACTAATCACCAAAAAGATTTGGGTTTGGGCCCCAAGAAACAGTTCCTACTCAAAACAGTTAACACATATTTGTATTGTAATATATTATAGCTTATGAAGACAAGTTCAAGGCTGTGAAATATGTTTGGTGCACTCAGTGGTATTCAAGTCACACCCAAAACTCTGATTATGTAGTCAGAGAGAGTAAAATGAAAATTACACTTACAGTATCATTGGTGTAACTAGAAGTATAAGATTATAATAAGACAGTATTAGCTCACACCTACAGTTCTGAATATGTGATCAGACAGTATTAGATCACACCTACAGTTCTGACTATGTGATCAGACAGTATTAGATCACACCAACAGTTCTGAATATGTGATCAGACAGTATTAGATCACACCAACAGTTCTGAATATGTGATCAGACAGTATTAGATCACACCTACAGTTCTGACTATGTGATCAGACAGTATTAGATCACACCTACATTTCTGAATATGTGATCAGACAGTATTAGATCACACCAACAGTTCTGAATATGTGATCAGACAGTATTAGACACACCAACAGTTCTGACTATGTGATCAGACAGTATTAGATCACACCAACAGTTCTGACTATGTGATCAGACAGTATTAGATCACATCAACAGTTCTGACTATGTGATCAGACATTATTAGATCACCAAAGCATGCTTTCTCCTCCTCCAGTTATGGAGTCCTGTTGAACACGTTTGTCAGTGCGTAATCCAGGTAATGTGGTACTGTCCCTAATTTCAAACTACTAACCTCTGGAAAAGCCAACCAGTTGGCAGAAGCCACTGACAATTTGGTTTTTACATACATCATCTTTAGTTATTTATTCATTGCCTCCCGGTGGCTCAGTGGTAAGTCTTCTGGTTTATGTCGCTAAAAATTGGGTCTTGATACTCATAGTGGGCTTATCAACAGCTAACTAACCACCCATTTATTAATTAATTAATTTTGTCACAAATGCACCAATGTAAGAAGAATGGTAACTGGATAAAATACAAAATTATGAAAAGTTAGCTTTCAGTTTCTGTGATTAAATACATACCAATCCAAACATGATTTAATAACTTGAACATAAAGTGGCTCCCATCAGTAAGTCTTTGGGCTTATAGCCCTCAAAATCGGGTTTCGATGTCCACGGTGGGGAGAACACAGATAGCCCATTGTTTAACTTCGTGGCAAACGATAAAACAACACAAACTTCCCGATGACAACCATACATTGTGTTGAGTACGCCTGCTGCTTAGAATAGTATGTAGGTAACCTGATGACAACCACACATTGTGTTGAGTACGCCTGCTGCTTAGAATAGTATGTAGGTAACCTGATGACAACCACACATTGTGTTGAGTACGCCTGCTGCTTAGAATAGTATGTAGGTAACCTGATGACAACCACACATTGTGTTGAGTACGCCTGCTGCTTAGAATAGTGTGTAGGTAACCTGATGACAACCACACATTGTGTTGAGTACGCCTGCTGCTTAGAATAGTGTGTAGGTAAGA
This sequence comes from Limulus polyphemus, assembly GCF_000517525.1. NCBI lineage: Eukaryota > Metazoa > Arthropoda > Merostomata > Xiphosura > Limulidae > Limulus > Limulus polyphemus. The sequence continues at coordinate 188 of NW_013674973.1, read as the reverse complement.
TGACAACCACACATTGTGTTGAGTACGCCTGCTGCTTAGAATAGTGTGTAGGTAACCTGATGACAACCACACATTGTGTTGAGTACGCCTGCTGCTTAGAATAGTATGTAGGTAAGATGACAACCACACATTGTGTTGAGTACGCCTGCTGCTTAGAATAGTATGTAGGTAAGATGACAACCACACAT
>NW_013674972.1:14482-23941 GCF_000517525.1 Limulus polyphemus | reverse complement strand
TATGTCAGATTATGTATCTTGTGTTGAACATTAAAGGACCCAGTATGTCAGTTTATGTATCTTGTGTTAAACATCAGAGGACCCAGTATGTCAGACTATGTATCTTGTGTTGAACATTAAAGGACCCAGTATGTCAGTTTATGTATCTTGTGTTAAACATCAGAGACCCAGTATGTCAGTTTATGTATCTTGTGTTGAACATCAGAGGACCCAGTATGTCAGACTATGTATCTTGTGTTGAACATTAAAGGACCCAGTATGTCAGTTTATGTATCTTGTGTTAAACATCAGAGGACCCGGTATGTCAGTTTATGTATCTTGTGTTGAACATCAGAGGACCCAGTATGTCAGACTATGTATCTTGTGTTGAACATTAAAGGACCCAGTATGTCAGTTTATGTATCTTGTGTTGAACATTAAAGGACCCAGTATGTCAGACTATGTATCTTGTGTTGAGCATCAGAGGACCCAGTATGTCAGTTTATGTATCTTATGTTGAACATTAGAGGAACCAGTATGTCAGTTTATGTATCTTGTGTTGAGCATTAGAGGACCTAGTATGTCAGTTTATGTATCTTGTTGAACATCAGAGAACCCAGTATGTCAGCTTATGTATCTTGTGTTAAGCATCAGAGGACCCAGTATGTCAGTTTATGTATCTTGTGTTGAACATTAGAGGACCCAGTATGTCAGCTTATGTATCTTAATTGTTTATATTAAACGATGTTTCAAAGTTAAGAAAGGTAATACAACACAGTGAAACGTCTAGTAAAATATCTATAAAATTATTTCAGAAACTATTACAGCTGCAACTAATTCATTTCTATACCTTCTTACTTCTGTAAGCCACCACTAAACCATTCCCATATAATATATTTCTATAACTTCCTTTCTGCTGTAAGCCACAACTAACTTGTGTCATAATCGACAAAGACAATAGGTACATTGATGAGATCCACTCAGAACAAGTAAATAAGGATGAGATAATCATTTTATAATACAAAAATAGTTTAAAATAACCACACTCAACTTAGCTTTACAAAAAAGCATGTTTTTAAGCTTGTTTTCTGTTGATTTTTTAAGCATATTTTTAGAATAATATAAACTTTTTATCGTTAATGTTGCAACTGTCAAAATAAAACAGAAAAGGAAATGATTTTTACACAGTTTCTCTTGGTTTGCTTAATACATCATGCAACCAGAAACAGTGGTTGCAGTGTTCTCCAAATACTTGTGTTCAAAACTTGTCACCTGATGTTTTTAGCATTGAAGTTTTATTTTTCAAAACACATTTTTGTTAGACAAATTCTGATTCATTAATATATTTGAAATACCAATATATATATATATATCAATTTAGTCCAAACCAACTACAACTGCAAAACTAAACACATGACAACACAGAACAATGAATACTTTGTATGTTCTAAAATGATGCATAAACACTGGTTCTACTATGATAATAAACGAAAATTTTCTGGTTACATAGTTTTACAGAAGTCATCAACAAAATCCTATTATGTAGTATTCTATACAAAAGGTATAAGCTGGACTGCATTCACGGAAATGGTATAACAATGCATGCAGAATACTATTTACATTTTAACTACAGACGATACACTGATCGAGTATCTGGAAATAACGAATAGAGGTTGGTGGTTCTTTTACGTACAAACTGACAAAAAAAGTGGCTCTGATGAAGACAGGCTTAAGCATAACTAGAACTTAGAGAAAAGTAGATACACGAGATAATTGAAGATGGGTCACGGAAAATGATTTATTCAAACTTTGAGATGTTTGGAATGATAAGTGTGTCGTGTTAACACATCTACACCTAAAGAAAAGTTCATTACAACCATTAATTTACACTAATATACACAATTCTAATATTTTAATAACAGTTTAATAGTGTACCATGTATTAATCATTATGATTGGCAAACTCAAATTATGTTGAACAAACAATTGTCTACAGCAAGTGAAAGAATTCTGTGGTACATCTGAGGATACAATACATCAGGAGTGGTTGATTAGGCTAATCAACAAAAAATGTGTTCAGCACTTTTTTTTTTTATATTAGAAAATCCAAATGCACTGTTTTAAATATAATACAAAAAAAAATTGACACAGAAGCCTAACATGTAATGATTCAAAACACTGGGCCAACTTTGTATTTTTGACGTCTGCACAAAATGTTTGCAATTTTATTACTACATTCATCGAGGTAAGCTAACTAATAAATACCAAAACTTAGCATATGACAGGTATTTATACTTGAATAGCTTATTATATATATACAGCAAACTAACAAATAACAGATGCTTACAAATAACCAATCACTTTTTGCTTCCTTTTTTTTAATATTTATTTAGTTTATGAAAAGTCCAATAAAGAGTTTCAATATCCAGTAATGAAACAATATACTAAATTCAATCAAACAATCTGTTACAAAAGAAATTCCAAGGAACCTTTTTTTTTAAATAAATTCTTGCTTACATTTTTTTTTTGTTCTAATTGTCATAATTCACTGAGGCTAACAATTTTAATTCTTATATCTTTATAGCTAAGGATGAATGGACAGAATTTCACATTAGAATTCTTTGTGATAATCCATTTTTGTTGATTTGTATGCAAAGAAATAATGTGCTGCAGTTCGATTTTTGAGAACCTCATATTTTCCAAGATGGAACCTGTATCTACACATTATTCCAACATAGATTACATCTGTCAAAATTTTTTGGGTCCCAAGTGATACAGCTCCTCTCATCATTTGCAACATCCACTGTTGAACTGTTGTTGATTTTCCCTCAATTCAATTCCCTGCCTTCCTTGCCCTGAACCCACTCCACCAGTGACCGAATGTTCATTTTTAGGTAGTTTCTTAGCTGTAAGAATTGACAGAAACATAAGATAACACTAAGGTAATTACCATAAAGTAATAAACATTATGAGAACCTTAATAATTACTTTCTTTTAAACAACTTGTTTATTTTGATATGGATGAGAGTATGTATAATTGTCCCATCATAATCAACTATATTCTTACAGATCTGTTTTTGAACAAAGTATTGAAAAATCCAATTGTTTTATTCTGAAAAAAGAAACTTTCAAACCATCACAAAGGTTTTGTTTACATTTTATAATTAAACCTTTAAGTACTTTAGTGCTATAATAGTTTTTGTTTAAACTATCAAGGAAATAGTTTTGTAAGTTACAATTTAAAACTTCTTTTGTATGCAATGTTTGCTTGTCTCTTTATTGAAAAATGCAAGGCTACACTTCAAACTATTTATGCTCTGCCCAAGTACATAGTTTTGTAAGTTACAATTTAAAACTTCTTTTGTATGCAATGTTTGCTTGTCTCTTTATTGAAAAATGCAAGGCTATACTACAAACTATTTATGCTCTGCCCAAGTACATAGTTTTGTAAGTTACAATTTAAAACTTCTTTTGTATGCAGTGTTTGCTTGTCTCTTTATTGAAAAATGCAAGGCTATACTACGAACTATTTATTCTCTGCCCAAGTACATAGTTTTGTAAGTTACAATTTAAAACTTCTTTTGTATGCAGTGTTTGCTTGTCTCTTTATTGAAAAACGCAAGGCTACACTTCAAACTATTTATGCTCTGCCCAAGTACATAGTTTTGTAAGTTACAATTTAAAACTTCTTTTGTATGCAGTGTTTGCTTGTCTCTTTATTGAAAAATGCAAGGCTATACTACGAACTATTTATGCTCTGCCCAAGTACATAGTTTTGTAAGTTACAATTTAAAACTTCTTTTGTATGCAATGTTTGCTTGTCTCTTTATTGAAAAACGCAAGGCTATACTACGAACTATTTATGCTCTGCCCACCGTGAACTATTTTTGAGTTTGGTGAATCACAACTTTAATTCTTGCGTGTACATTTGGGATTTAATGAGTTGAAGTCTAATGAGAAATGCTGTATATTTCAAGGCTTCAATTAAAGATTATTAATGAGCACCGAGAGAGTAACAATAAATTTTCTTTAGTCACTAATTGGTTCATGTTCTAGCAGTTCTAGCCCACACTATGACATATAACTATTTTTAAAAATTAGTAAACACATTTACCATTTATCATGTTTAACACAGAACAAAAAAAGTTTGAATTTTCAAATAAAGAGAAATGTTACAAATGCTCTAACAACAAGTCTTTACACACACACACAATCAAAGCAGACATCAAACAATGTGCTGTTACACTTTTCTAATATTACATCCCTTTTAACAAAATTTAATCTATTACTTACATGCTTAATTATAATATGTAAACAAAAAAAATGATTTAAAAGTTCCTTTTTTTCACAATATAAAAAAATCTAATTTTGCAATACCTTGTTCACAAACAAAACTGTAAAAATATAGTTAATTATATTTGGAAAATTATATAGACTTAAACATCTTTCCATACGTTCAGTGAAAATGGCTCAGAATAACTAAAGATTCATATAATATTTTAACAGATTTACAGGGCTAGATTATATATATTTGTCATATTTAATTAAGACCACAAGATTCAAAGACTTGATTTTTTAAAATTTAAACATTTAATGATTTTGACCTACAATATTTGAGAGGATGAAGCTCAAACGTGATGACTTTCTTATGAAAATAACCCAATCCGATATATTCCAAAGGACAATAACAACAAATCAAAACCTAATTTCTTCACAATTAAAAAGTCTGTAAAATAACTTGAAAATCATAAAAACAAAATTGATTCGTAAATGCTGATGGCAAGGTATCAACTAACCTTTTGAGGGGGAATGTACAAAAAAAAAATTTTTTTCTAGTCTCAATTTGTCTAATCAAATTCATGAGGAATATGTGCCATCTCAGCATGGGCTGGATTTAAGTAACACAAGTAACAAATTAGAACATATTCTGTTAATACATAAAATGCATATAGGCTATCTTAATGTATTAATACCATTGACTGACAAGTACTATATCATGTTAACCACATACAAGGAGTGTAATTTTTGTCATGAATATACTGAATATATTCTGGTTTTACAAGTCTGTACACATGGCATTCTTTGTTTGTTTTATAGAAAAGCCACCTTGGGGCATTTGCTGTGTCCACTTTATGGAATCAAACCCAGATTTTAGCACTTAAAGGCCACAGAACTTACTTCTGTCCCACCAAGGGACCCTCAGTTATCAAAATTGTATCCTAATAAATTTTTTCTGTAGTTTATGAGAAAATTTTTTTTTACTGATAATAATTGATCCTTACAAAAGTAAACAACGTTATGTAAACTCACCAATAGCCAGAAAAACATCATTTACATTCACTGCCGTTTTTGCAGATGTCTCCATAAAAAGAAGTCCATTTTCTTCAGCATATGCTTGAGCCTCCTAAAAACACCATAAAGTTACATATGCTTGAGACTCCTAAAAACACCATAAAGTTACATATGTTTGAGACTCCTAAAAACACCATAAAGTTACATATGTTTGAGACTCCTAAAAACACCATAAAGTTACATATGTTTGAGCCTCCTATAAACACCATCAAGTTACATATGCTTGAGACTCCTATAAACACCATAAAGTAATATTAAACTTCACTTACTTAACATTTTTTGACACACAATCCAGATTTAATTTACAAGGAATATTACGTAATTTGACATGCGGGAAATGGGAGCACTTATCAGCAAAATAATGGTTTGGTCTTAAACAGTACCCGAGACAAAATTTCAGTGTAACTAAATGTTACAGATATTACATGTAGTCTATCAGTTCATTGTTGTAAGCAGGGCCATTGTCAGTGCTTCTGCATCCCTGTGGCTATAGGAGACCAAAGGCCATAAAGACCTAATGGGCACGTCTCAAAATCCATGTACAAGCTTTTCATTTGGAAGACTGTTATAAATAAAGTGTGCACAGAAGAGCTGGCAAGTGATTCGGAAAGTGAAAAGGGCAAATAACTCAACGAGAATTAACCAAATGAATAAACTAAACTAAGACATAAATTGCAAGGAGAAATAAAACAAATATTAAATTAATTGATAATACTATCCACAACACATTTTTTTTTATGGCAAGATTTAATCCTTTAACCCATCCACTGCAACTGGGAAATATACATCCCAGTTGCAGTGAGAGAATAATCACGTTTATAGGTTTAAAAACGATAAAACACGTCATCATCTAATCACCAAAGTCTATAACGAGCCAATATAGGTGATCACAAAAAAGAAAAAAAATTTTTAATGCAATTATTTTGAACATTAATAGTATGAAGTACTATTCTGTATTGTGAAATGTACCCCTGACATCCATCATTGCAAGCAGTTTTTAGAATGGTCAACATTCAAGGAATGAAGCTTAACTCTCTCGTTAAGGGTAGGTCCAAGTGCACGTCACAACCTTTTTACAGAGTCACATTCAAATTTTAATTAAACTACTATATTATCATTGTATAAAAATAACCTTGTCATCATAACATAGATAATAAATAAGATTTTAATACAAGTTTCAAGTTCTTAATTTCATACAGAAATATCTTCACAAGTATGAAAATCGTTAACGTTTGTTCTCTAGGTCTTCATACTTCAGAGAAGGAGGAAGACCTAGAGAACAAACGTTAATGTAAATTACTCATTAACATACAGATATTACTAAGGCAAAGTCTAACATTTTTTATAGCCTTCAATCTTATTTGCTTGTGGAGTCATAAACTAGAAAATCAGACCCACTTGCCACACCCACCTGTCACACTCTCTCTTTCACAAATTGCTAATAATTCTGAAATTTTATATTATTTATGATCAATAGAAAGGCAAAGTTTCAATCTATTGAAAGGCATATAATACTACATTCTTTTCAGTACAGAGTATTGTCAATTTTGTTTTCAATTTAAAAGTTTATCTCCTGGTGTTTAGATTGAGCAGCAAAGGGAATTAATCTAAGCCTCTTTTGGTTTAGTTAGAAAACCAGTTAAATTATAATAGTTATAGGACAATGTTTGGTTTTTGCATGTTATTATTCTGAATTCTTAGGTGCATTATTTATGCATAATTATTTAGTGTACTAGTACCATAATTATTAAAAGTAGGCTTAAATTTCATCAGCAGTCAACAGCCAAATACAACAGGTCAAAGGTAAGTACTGTATTTCTTGTTTTTTTTTATGTATATTCTTTAAAACCAAAACATAAAAATTAGAAACTTATTAAGTTAGATAAGACAATGAAAAATAATAATAATAATTTTTCACATTATGTCATTCAATACTGTAATGTTACCTACATGTTCTCCAAGTGATTTACAGCTTGTGTGGTGGGATTATTAGTTAGACACAGTTAAAAAGAAATATTGACTTTTATGAGCTTTAAACTACTTAGGACAAACAACTGTAGTTTTCTGTTACAATCTACAGTCATTTTAGAAAGAAAAAAAGGATTATTTAGATATATTTCTTTCTTTTTTTTATGGTGTTTACAAGGTCAGTCAAACTGACCAAATCAAAATAGAGCTATGGAAGAGGAAATACAAGAGATTTACCGAAAAAAAACCCATTTGACATTTATTCAGGAGTTTTTAGAGATTATGCAAATAAAATTTAAGATTTTGCAGAGGAAGAAAAGTATTTTTAATCCTAACGTAAAAATCACTTTGCACTTGAAGCAGTCAAAACTTTTACTCCATATACTCATGGAAATATTTTTAATAAAGGTTTTTTTGTAAAACCTGACTTTTTGTGTACAAAAGCTTTGTAATTCTTATTAAAATCTTGTGAAACTTCATAAATATACACAAAACATTAAAAGTCATAGTATGTAAACTCTTAAGGTAAAATTTGGGGTCACGAACTCAGTCAAATCAGCCAAGCCTGTAGTGAGAGTTAAAAGTTGTAGTATGGAATCTTTGATGGTTACAAAGCAGTCACACTAACTTAAAGACTGAAGCAAAATCTCATATCCTTCGTCAGTGTTGAGGGCATCGGAAGTTCTGCTCTTATTAAAGGACTTTTTTTTTTCTTTATGAGCTTACGAAGCAAGAAATACAATGTATTTTGTTTTGTACATGTTTAACTATTATCTTTGTTAAAAATAATTTCACTTTTCATTTTGATGCCTTATGAACTAGAATTAATTAAAATGTATATGAACAAAAAACAAACTTAAAAGAAACAAATCTTAGACTGTTACAAAGAATTACACACACACACACACACACACTAAAACATAGCTTCACATACCTCATATTCCACTGCTCGTTTAGTAGCCAAGTCTGCTTTATTTCCTGCTAATGCAATGACAATATTTGGACTGGCTTGGCGTTGTAGTTCTTTAACCCAAGTTTTCGCTCTACTGAAAGTATCCTGAAATTTAAAATAGAAAACTTGAGTAAGATCAGTGTTTGTGTTGGTGGCTATTAATTTTACAAATTTATAAGAACCTAAAAAAAATTCAACACTATTTGGTAAAGCCATTTATAACATTTACAATTATGAGAGACAACATTACTAAACCTTAAATGTTTCATGTGTTTGAAATTTCAGAATATAAACAACATGCCAAAATCCACCTTCAACACAAATTTCAAGAGTGAATTTAACCCTTTAATTTGGCGATCATTTTTAAACCTAATCTAACATTAGTTTAGTCTATGTTACGAAGAAAATAAATATTTAAACATTTGAAACTCTATACATTTAATACTTACATTAATGTGATTACAAAAATGTGAGGACTGTGTGAAGTAAACCTTTTTCAAGTCATTACAGAAACCTGTCCTTGTTAACTTGAAAGAAAATACTGCTTCAACTCCTAACATCTTTCATAATATTTCAAACTTTTACATAAAGGTAACTGTAAAGAAACAAACCTTACTTGATTCACGATGTCATAAACAACAACCGCTGCTTGTGCCCCTCTGTAGTACATGGGGGCCAGGCTGTGATACCGTTCCTGTCCTGCTGTATCCCAAATCTCAAACTTAACTGTTGTGTCATCTACACACATTGTCTGTGTCAAAAAAGCAGCTGAAAAAAATAATAAAAACTTCAATAAATACAAAAAATTTCATTTTTTATCCTTTTCGCTGAATGTCATAGTTTTCAAGATAACTATGTTTTCGATTTCAGAAATTTTATACAATTTCATCAAGAACTTATAATTCGAAAATGTCTAGGTAGTAGGTTTTTTGTTTTTTTTAAATCAAACGTGAAAAGAGATAACTATTATGATGAAATATTTGAAAAGAGCTTGTTATTATACTGATTGAAAATTAGAGGTGAAAGCTTTAACATTAGATTTCTACTCCAAATGCTGTTAATGTCCATGGCAATAACCTTACCTTAGGTCAACAATATCTTTTATATTTTTTATATCAGTTATATCTACTGTTATACATACCTCTACTGCCCCGAAGAAATATATTCATGTATTCTAACTTTTCAAATTTAAATAGGGGTGCCAAGATA
>NW_013674972.1:1228-13482 GCF_000517525.1 Limulus polyphemus | reverse complement strand
ATTTGCTGTCATGTTAAACTTGTATTAAAGTTTTTCTTCATTACCCATTTAAGCCGTCTCCAGCCATTATGTTTTTCTTATGTTCACATAAAATAAAGTTAAAAAGCAATTAGTACCTCCAATTGTACTCTCTTGATACTCGTGAAACTGTCCTTTAACGAACCTCAGGACTAAGCTGGACTTTCCTACAGCTGACTCGCCAAGTAAAACTAACTTAAACTGGCAAATCTTTCCTTGTGATGCTCCATTTGGTCTTTGAACTCCCCCTCGACTTGCCATTAAAAGCTGTAAAAAATATTAACACTTTCAATAAAGTTTTACACAAAATATTTTCTTGAACCTTATGACACCACTTTTTGTTAAATATCCTGTTAATAAAAGAATGAGCTCCCTTAAAATCACTCTTTCATACAAACCCAATGAAATCTCATGATAATCTTTACCAAAAAATTAATTTCTTGTACATTGTCCAACTCTCAAATTTCTGACCATATATATATATATATATATATTTATCATACTGAGGAATTTTATGTTGTTGCTATTAATAACATTCAGTATAAAGAGATGACCCAAAAATTGGGTGAACTCATACATTTGATATATAAAATATATATAGTCTACAAGAAGTAATTTGTGAAATTAACTACAATATTGACGTTATTTTGATTTACATTTTTATTTATGGCTTGTATGTCACTAGGCACCTAGTAACAAACTTGCCTTTTTAACTGAAATCTTTGTTTAAATCAAGATAAATATATGGTAAAAGTCTTGATGAACTTTTAGAGAACAGGGTGCATGAATGTGTGGAACTTACTGCCTTGACTAAACGTATCCCAGCTGGCTTGACGAGCCATGATACTGGGTGAAATGACTTGTGAACACTGGTTACGATATAGTGTGGTTGACATAGCATTACATGTTCTTCTTTGCTTCCACACGAGTTCTTAGAATTAAGTAATGAATTAATATAACGTATAAAGTTACAAGTTTTGAAAAGTCTGATAGACACCATTTAACAGAGTTTGGAATTTTATTGGATTGTCAACATGGTTTTTATCAAGGAAAAATCTTGCCTTACAAATCTTTTGATGTACTTTAGAAAGGTTACTGCTTATGTAGATAAGGATAAGGGTGTAAATTTGGTGTATCTGGATTTTCAGAAAGCATTTAACAAGGTGCCACATAAAAGGCTGGTTGAAAAAATTATCTCTATATACATAGGGGATAAGTTAGCAAATTAACCAGAAGAGTGGCTGGATGGAAGAAAACAGAGGGTTATTACAAATGGAGTTCAGTCAAACTGGATTAATGTCACAAGTGGGGTACCTCAGGGCTCAGTCTTAGGACCTTCGCTCTTTTTCATTTACATCAATGACATAGATGAAAGAATGGTCAATATATTACTTAAATTTGCAGATGATATTAAGGTCTTGAGTGTTGCTAGCTGTGCAAAGGATGCTGCTGATTTACATAAGGATTTAGATCATTTAGTGAGTTGGGCATATAAATGGCAGATGGGTTTTAATTATAATAAATGCAAGATAATGCATGTGGGTTATTATAATTTGGATGGGCATAACCTTAACAGTGTCATGAAAGAAAGGGATCTTTGTATAATAGTCGATCAGTCTCTAAAGTATCCAACCAGTGAGATGTTGATAGTGGTAGGGCAAGTAGGATTTTAGGTTGTATCTACAGAAATACTGAATACAAATCTGAAGAGGTTATAATTTCATTGTATAGGTCACTGGTTAGACCACATTTCGAATATTGTATTCAGTCTTGAGCTTCTTACCTTAAGATGGACACCAAATTGTTAGAAAGAGTTCAGGGAAGGGTTATTAGAATGGTGCCTGGGAGGTTTACTAGAATGGTGCCTGGGTTATCATAAGAGGAGAGGTTGAAATCTCTCAAACTGTTTTCTCTTGAAAAAAGATGAGGAGAGATCTGATTGAGGTGTTTAAGATCATATCCACTAGTACAACATTTATACCTTTAAATAAATATTAATAACTTGAGTGTTAAAAGTAATATTTTACTTTGACAATCTTTTATTTATGCCAAAGAAGGAAACAGCTATATGCTTATACAGATGTACATGTACTCAGGGATTTACTATTTATTTCAATACTTAAAGAATTTCCCTATTTTATAAAACATTAGCAACTTGCAGGTTACCGTGCTTCAATACAATAGCACAAAAAGCATGATACATATTGTACAATGTACATTCTTAGGTTTAATGTTTGAAAACATAACATGAAAAAACTATATTAGCAAGCTCTATCATGTGTAAATTTGTATTTGTATTACTGTAAATTCACATCTTCAACACTAATGTATAAAAAAATTTTCTTTGCTCAATATAAAATTATACCATGTTTCTTATTTTAAATAAAACAGTAAGCAGTTTAGCATTAAAAAAATGCTAATATTTGTTTCTGATGGCTAATTTAAACTAGCAAATCATATTTTTTTTTGTCAGAGAACATTGTTATTACATACCTGATACCCAAAGTATAATTTTTATAAAAAGAATATCAACTGAACTTTCTGATTAAAAGTTAAAACTGATGCTCCAAGAAGTATTAAAGTTTCCACTTTGAAACTTGTCATTTCACTACTAAAAGGTGAACAAAACACTTCTGTGAAGAATGTCCAAACATCTAACAATTTTGAACCCAGAATATTTCAATCTTCTTTAACTGTCTACACTCTATAAAACTTTTTCTCAAAAGCTTAAATGGCTTAGCCTAAACCTGCTATCATTCTTACGTTATGAAACTTGCAAAACTAATGAGAACCTAAAATTAAAATGTAAACACTGCATAAAGTCCTTCAAATGTGATCTCATCAACATTTATTCAAGATTATAGTAACTAAAATAGGTTTCAATAACGTTCTTTTACTTAAATTCAGTATTTCTGTGAAAATAACCTAAAAGTATTAGCTTTTATGTCACAACTAATCTCAGAAGAAGACTAAGTTTTGTACGAGTTTTACTTTTAGACTATCGATATTTTTCTCACACAAAAAATTAGTATTATTAATCTTACATGACAAAATACCATACCAATAAAATTACAAAAAGCAAAGGATAGGATAAGAATTACCAAGAATCAGATTCTCAATAATTAAATCAACTAAGTTGCAAAAATTATCAATTTGACACATTTTATACTAAAAAAGACCCCACTCTAAAACTAAAATGAAATATTACTCTTACTCTTACTTAATCTTTTCATATTTTAAGACTAAGTACAATAATTAGTATTGTTAATATTAATACTTTCAGTGTTTCCGTTTCACTCCAAAAATCATGGTAGAAATTCACTCCAATTGAAATAAAAGAAGTGATGGATATACTTACTTTTAATAACAAACAGTGTGTTACAAATAATATAAATATATAACTATAACTTCCAGCACTGGTGAATAGAACGCAGTACGTTAAGCCTTTCTTTTACCCACCCTCATAATCAAGCCAATTTACAGCTTTCCTGAATTATTGGCTTCCGCATGTCAATGTTTCTTTTGGGTGATTTGTTAAAGTTTGCATAAAACTAATTAAAAAAAAACTTATTTTCTGAGCATTATTAAAGTTTTAAAAATTATAATTTTCATAAACTAATAAAAATGCTTAAAATCATTAACTTTAATTAAGCACTATTTTTATTACAATCGTCACTAACATATGATATGTATTCCTACTGGCGGTTGACACATGCGATATCCATGACTTTATAAATTTTACCCCGGAATGATTACATCATAGACATATGATGGTAAAGTGAGAAAGAAGGGCGAAAAAAAACACAATAAAAGAGAGTGAAGGATGGCATGAAAAAAAAATATCGTTATTCCGGTTAGGAAATTATTTTCTTTTCTTATTATGTGAAAAATATATCTTGTTAAATATTACGAATAGTAGTAAATCCTGATTTTCAAATATAAAATATTAATATATATATTACAGATACAAATATCACTTTACACTTCATACGTTTATCATTGTATAAATTCAACTTTGCTCATATTCTCACATGCATTGAGCTTATTATGTTGAATTTAACTGAAAGTAAAGAAAGCAGTGAAGTTTAAAGCACCTATGCTAACATAGTCTTAAAAACATCTTTATGTTTTCCAAAGTTATTTATTGATAAAAAATACAATAATCATAGTCTTGTAATACAAAATTATTGATTTGCGCTTAAAGCCACTTCAGGGCTATCTGCGCTAGTTGTCCCTAATTCTGAAATGGCGGACTAGAAGGAAGGCAGCTAATCAACATAATCCACTGCCAACTCTTGGGTTAGTCTTTACCAGCTAATAATGGGATTGAACGTCATATCATAACGTCTCTAAGGCTGAAAGGACAAACATGCTCCGTGGTGGGATTCGAACCTGCGATCCACAGATGGTAAGTCAAGTGCTCTAATCATCAGAACATGCTAGGCCAATAATTTTGAAAGTAATAGACTAGAGAGAAAGAAACTGTAGGCTACTGTAATGGAATATGAGAATTTGACCATCTCTATTATAACACAACCTCAACAAAGAAGTACGAAACGTTTTTTTTATTTTTTATTTTATTTTTTTTTTGCTTGTCTGTTTGTTGTTATTGTTTTTTGTTGTGTTTGCGGGCCTTGAAACATGAGAGATTATATCTACAGTCCGTACACTAACCATTGTGCCACGCTTGGCTCGTTATATAAACCTCTATTTTGGTGACAGAATCGTGTGACTCAAAAACGTATTTGGAGTTTCGCATTGAACTATAGTTAAGAACATATTTATTAAGGCGTATTGATCATCTAGTTTGTTGTTGTTTTATTCATGACAAACTAAAAACTGGAGAACCTGATTGACTAGCTTGACAGGCTATTTTTTTTTTTAGGATTATCCTATTAACCCTGCAGAACTTATATATACACGGGAATGGCTGTAATAACGTGGTTTGATAAGTAAAACGCCACCCAGTGGCACAGCGGACATACAATGCTAGAAATCGGGTTTCGATACCCGGTGTAGGCAGAGCACAGATAGCCCATTGTGTAGCTTTGTGCTCAATTCCAAACAAACAAGTAAGTAAAACTTGAATATATTTTAACAATATCAGCTTTCCGTTGAGCCATTGGGGCGCATATTTTATAATATAGCTGAAATACAATTGGAATGAACGTGTAAATGTCGAAAACTAAAGAACATTCCCATGGTTAAAAGTTAGAGGTAAAATGAAACTTAGTCAAATCTATGCACAGAAGCTTTATAAGCCGGAAATGACGTAACATTAAATCGGATGGAAGTTACTAACGTACTGATACACACGAATAACAGACAAGACGAAGGAAAAATCTTTCATAACAATAGGTTACAAACTTATCATAAGATGTCGGTGAATCTAAGTGAATGTTGGAAATAATTAGACAACTGAGCCAGAAATAAAAAAATATTCACTTTGGAGAATGATGGAAGTTGAGTAACACATGTGGATGCCAATACATAATGAAAAACAGTTAGATATATCGACGCATATTTACTTTTTTCTAATTTTCAAGCGAAGTTATGGTCGGAATAGAAGACTAGGAATTGATTGAAGAAGCTTCAAGATGCGAATTATAATAGACTGAAATATGAAGAAGAATTGAATAACTAAAAACATTATTTAAAATGTCAATTATTAGAACGTATTGTTATTCGGTTTCTCTCTTTCATTTGTTTTAATTCTGTTTGATTGGTGATCAAATTAATTAGAACGATTGGCAAAAGCATTTTACTTGTTTTGATTTTTTTTAACCTTTCATTTAGTTCCACTTGTTGGTTCATAAGCTATCGTGTTTTTGTTGTTTGTGTGTGTGAATGTCGCTTTATTTTCAAAATAATGTCTTTCGTTCGAAATTGTCACCATTATTCTTCACCCAAGTATTTTTGAACCTGCTTTGTCGTCCCATAATGATATTGGAGATCCTTATACCATTCTATCCAGTGCATGTTGTCATATTTGACCACCATGGTGGATTTCGTAGATTAGGGAGCTAATGGTTGTTATTACACTGACTTGAATTACTTGTAATGTAATCTCAGATATTAAGAACATCATTAACAACGAATGGTTTCAAGTGAAGGAAAAATATACCTTCTAATCTTTATAAGAAAGCTGTATTTAATTAACTATACTCATTATCAGGTTGATTTTTTAATTTCGTTCTAAGCAGTTAGCATGCTCTGATCAGAAATTAAGATTACTTGCCCTGATTTCCCTCACAGTAGTCTGCAGGAATCCTAAAAAAAACAAGATGACTGGTCAGACTTAGTATTTACACTAAGATACCAGACACAGGGCTGCAAACAATCACTATCTTTATTGAAGAAGAGTCAAGGTTCACTCTTGTACAAGTGTTTACGTATTGGACTGAAGAGAGAGCATAAATAAGGCTCACAAAAATGGCTGGTCGAATCTTCGTAAATAAAAGCTGTGATAAGACAATCTATCACAATACAATTTCAGTCTGAAGTCTGGCAGTCTATATCAAAATTTGAAGTCTACCGAAGACGATGGCAAACTCTAAAGTCTAGCAACAAGTATATTTTCACACAAGACCTATCAAAAAGTATCAGCATATATTACAAAGAAAACAACACAAAGTTCTCTCTCCCCACGGGCTTACAATAACCATATGAGTGATGTGACGTTGACCGAGGGTTACTCTCTTGCAAAACAAGTAGTATCACGACCTTTGGTTATCACATGAGTAGACTACTGTTTCTATCTATTGAATCTTTCATTCTATAGAAATCTCCCCCAAGTGGAGAACTCACACGAAGACCTTGTTGATATTCCAGTCTCGTGAATAACCTTTAACCGATATTATAATGACTTTATAGTAAGGTTAGCCAAGAGTTCTTCACTTTTCTCCTGGGAGTTATTTTTTTCAATAGAATAACTGTTGTTACTATAGGACTACTCCCATCAAGAAGGTTGATTTTCGAAACAGAAAACTTATTGCCATTTTTTTCTCATCTCTTACTCCAAAGACCACGGGTCATAGAAAAGTTAATAGCAAACAATCACCACTTGTCGACATATTGAACAGTGTAACTCTAATGTGACCAGAATCTGTGAATGAGAAACATGTTTTCTCTCCATGATATAACAAATAGAATGAGTTGAAAGCATATTTGGTGCACAAGGAACACGTTAGTAACCGCTCGGCGTTTAACAGCATAATGTATAAAAACTAGGTCAACAAATCTATAAACACTTTTTTCTAAACGTTTTGAAACTCTTGTCCGGCTATGTTGTATTGTCCAAAAATGTTGTAATGTACCTCAGCTGGTCTGATGGACAACAAGTGGCCATTGTAGTAGAGATTCAAGGCTTTTGCCTCTTAAAAAATAGCAAATAAAAACTTTTGTTATATTATTTCCGGGCACTTCCTGCTCTTTTTCTCCGAACAGCAACAGTGTTTCTCTTTACAACATGCATTAACTTATCACCGTCCCTCTCCTTCCTTTTAATATTTTCTTATATCACTACGAATGCTTACTCATATTTTATATATATGTATATTGTTCCGTCAGCGAGGTCACGTGACTAGTGTCACGCCACGTATTTCTAGAAATATCCTGTTCCTTCGTGAAAGCCCTAGCATTTACTAGATTAGGGGTAGACTGGTATATATAAGATGGTCACAACGTGACGGGGGAATGTGTGTAGGTAGTGAGTAATTGAACTGCTGTCAGAGAGCATTGTTGAAGCATTTGTTATAGCGCGACTGTTGAAATTAAGTGTATCGTAAAGTTATATTCGGAAAGAATAAACCAGTTTTATTTAAGAAAGGACTTGTGTCGCTAAAGTTTCGTCGGAACGAATTTACGGAAAATTAACTAACGAACGGAGACGTAACAATATTTTTAAATGGTGAATTTCTGATTTAGGCTGATATATTTTTTCAATATGTTAAACACTTTAATTTTATATTCCCTAGCATACTATGTAATTTTCGTTTAGGATGGTCCTAAAATTTTTATGCTTATAAGGAAGAACTTTTTTATTGTTATGATTATTTTGTAATATGATAGCGCGTTTCTTTTTGTCATTAACAGGGGGAGTATGGGTTTCAAAGCGTCAGGTGTATTTGTTTATTATAACGTTAGGGTTATTTTTGGCATTGATGTAATCAAACTCAAAGGTTGTTCAGAAACACTTCTTTGTGCCTTAAAAGTTTAAAAGCCTTTTTTTGACAGGCTTTGCGTGATTTCATTATGGCACTCAATACGCTGTTTATTGTAATAATATCGGCTTCTGCTTTCATTCTTTCTTTTGCGACAGTCTGGCAGTTTGTTGTATTTTTGTCTTCACATGACATACTCCGATACTACCGTTCTAAGCATGTGGGTGCGGCTGACCAAGAAATTCAGTATCAATATTCAAGTATGTTACTAATACTACTGTTAGTATTAGTAGTAATACTAGTATAATATTAAGAACCTAAAGTAATAATAATTAATATGTTTGAAAAGTTTTTTGGTGTACAAAACTTGAAGATAGCTTTTATATGCGGAAACATCTGTTAGCAGAGTTCTTGCACAGATCTTAAAATATAACGTTGATAAATGGAAACATCAGCACATGTTGATACGTAGATCTTGAAAGTCGAGTTGTTCAAAACTTGAAAATAGCGTTGATAACTGGACCAATTGTTGGTTGAGATGTTGCAAAGGAAATATATGCTGAACCTTTTCGCTAGACACTGATCATAGCAGAACTTTCTGGAAAATGATCTATAGGAAATAGTACAGCTTACCAACCTACGTTGATCTGACTCATTTTATAAGCTTTTCGCTAGACACTGATCATAGCAGAACTGTCTGGAAAATGATCTATAGGAAATAGTACAGCTTACCAACCTACGTTGATCTGACTCATTTTATAAGCTATGGTAAATGTATCAACTATAAATCAAATCACCCAAATAGTGTGGAGAAAAGCATCATAGATTGACTAGTTTCAAGAATGATTAAGATTTGTAACACAAAAGATGTTAAGAAGGAAGAAAACTACATCATTACAACTCATCACTGGATACCTGGAACACTTTATAAAGAAGAAGGTAAAGATGTTAAATGCCAAGAATAAGCAGGAAGAAAATTAGACACACAGGCATAGTTTTGTATCTCGGAGGTCTCTCTGAAAGTATAGAGAATATGTAAACAATATATAATAAATACAACACAATACGACCATAGTTTGTACACAACCAACCACCCAAAGACTGAGTGGAGAGCAAAAACACCATTTACATCAACCTTTGTGTACATATCAATCTATGTGTAATAGCACATTATAACAAAGAAGATTATATAATCAAATGGAATGATACAAAAACAAGGATGTGAACCACACAGGAGAAAAAATAAGGTATAAGAAGATTTATACATCCACCTAACTAATAACACAATCAGCCAGTGTTGGATAGAAGATACTTTAAGGTATTCAAACAAATTAATAAGCCCAGACGGGTGTACAGAACACCAGTTTCTGTGATGAAGACCCAGGATTGAATCTCAGCCCATACTAAAACAGAAACTGTAGATTTCCCTAGAGATGGCAGCATCAAAAATTTAGGATAAAAACGTAGTTAGTAATTAGCATCTAGTAATAACAGTAATAAAAAGAAATTAAGGATTAAACTCCGATGGCTGTATAAGCTACTAATTGTGACTAATATCCGATTGTCACAATCCTACTGTAGGTACTTAATAGACTTGCTCATTTTTCTTATTCTTTGATTAATGATTTTGTAAGTGTGATAAAAATTGTATAATATAGTCACGTTTTATGAAAAAACATGTAAGAAATATAATTATTTTATTTTTAAATGCAAAGGATACTAGTGAGGAAAGTCAACGAGACTTGGAATGTTACGTGGTCTTAGACATGAATTCTGTGTATGTACTAGTATAAGCAAGTGACTAATGTACTTTCTTTGTATATACACACACAGATAGTGTTCTGTGGGCTGTCATGGTGGATGCAATTCTGATTCTTTTCTTTGTTGGAGAACATACGCTTATGGCTCGTCGGTCTACCAAGGAACGTTTAAATCAGTTGAGTCTCGGTGTGTTGGCTCGCTCCCTGTATGTTCTTGGGACTTGTTTGACTTTACAAGTAAGTGTTTTCATCAGTAACTATGATTTAGTGTGAAAAAATGTATCATTCATGGACTTTGGCAATTTCCTCAAAAGTTGCTTCCACTATTCAGACTACTTCATTCAAGAAACTGGTGGACACAGTGTGGTGAAACTTGGATGTTGGCCAATATGACATTTTTAAAACAATGTAGATACTCATGTGATGTCTTATGATGATATAGTGGTCCATATTTACATATGAAGTATGAAAGCGATTATCCAAAATCCTATTCAAATAGTTTTCACAAGTCACTGCAATGTTTACGTTGTCTTCTACACGAAAACGTGGTCTGATACTGAGTTTCACAACTTTCTTGAATGCAGTGGTCTCGAACAGCAGAAGTGACTTAAAACATCCAGCATAATTTTGATTCAGTACACTCCCATTTTAAGTAGTATTTTTAGTTTTTTAGGAGCTGTTCATTATTGAATAAATTTTCTATACGAAAAAAATTGTTTTGTGGAAAAAGAGGAATTAAGATCTAACTATTGAGGAAAGCCTTAAGCCTTCTTGAAAATGTTTAGATGTGGTGACCAAAAGTAGCTATGTTCCAAGAGCTGTCCTAAAAATGTGAGATCAAGAAGAAGATTAATGTTAATCTGTACAAAACCAGACTTCAATAAGTTAGTGGCTCACGCTTTTTATTATCTCTATTTATATATATATATATACACACACACACATTACCATGGCTGATAACATTTTTCTTGTTTCTTTTGCATTTATGAAAATTATTTTTCATCTTTAATCCCAATAAATATGGCAATGATCATGTAAGCCATGCTTCTCTATCTACTGTTTTTTCTAACAGTGTCCCTACAAGACAATAATTATTTAAAAAAAAGCAGTTTATTAGTTGTACAATTGTAGTCAAGATTGATTTGAAGGGGTAGAGCTTATATTCTATATGCTAACACTGAATTTTCATCATTTGCATGTTAAGAACAAAGAAAAAACTGGATGACAGAAGGATACTTGACTAATTGATAGCGAAAAAACACCAACACTTAATAATAACTGTTCTGCTCAATGATGTTTTGAACCAAAGCTAAAGGCACACATCAAAGTCTGATAAATAATTTACCCCTTATCAACTAGTAAGCCTCTTTAACTATTTACAACCAAATAAATAATAATTACTTCAGTTCAGTTTCCTCAATTTTTTTTCCTAATCCCCAAATCTTACAAGACAAGTAGAATATTTTAGTGATTAATTATGAGAGTACTTTAAAATCCTAATCATCCACAAAAGAGTAATCTTTAACTTTGTTGAAACCCTTCTTAAAACTAACCATTTGTCAGTGAGTAGGGTATCACTTTTTCTTTTATGATGTTGATCCCCCTTGGAGAAAGTAAAATATAACAGTTAATTTTTGTTAGAGGTGTGTATGATTTAATAAAATGATGTTTGCACCTGAATTACATGTGATAGTTTAATTTTTATTCTTATTCCAATAGATTTTAATGAAATATTGGCACCCACTACCCTGCGGAACATTGTGGGAGATAGATACATTGCATCATCCATTTTGGTGGTGGCTCTTTGTACTGACCCATATAGCAGCATGGGTTGTCGTGTATGGTGGCTCTGTCATGATGGACCTTCCAGAAATGCTTGGAGTTAAACAGGTACAATCTTTTTAAAAAAATGTAAATTATTGCTTTTAAAAATCTGTTTTCTTGAATAGTTAGTTACCATTGGTGTGTGGTAAAGTTAATATCTTTCTTTTCACACAGAATTTGTGAAATACAGAAACTAATTAGTAGTAGATTTTCTACAAAACTTTGAAATAACACTCAGCAGGTACCAGTTATATTATAGATATATATAGAAATAAATAAATACATACATGCCTCATAGATTTAAGTTATTAAGTACACAATTTCAAAACTGTTTAACAGTAACATTTTTATATGAGTACTAGACCACCGTGACCCGTTGGGTCACCCACTATTCAGAGATTATGAAGAATTCAAGCTAATTTCAATATTGCACCAAAATGAAGGTTTATTTTGAGATAATTTAATTAAATATTTCAATCCATGCGTGTTA
>NW_013674972.1:0-278 GCF_000517525.1 Limulus polyphemus | reverse complement strand
TTATCATACTGTCTCTAATATACACCATAGTAACAGTTGGATAATGTCATTATTTCTTATCACACGGTCTCTAATATACACCATAGTAACAGTTTGATAATGTCATTATATCTTATCATACTGTCTCTAATATACACCATAGTTACAGTTGGATAATGTCATTATTTCTTATCATACTGTCTCTAATATACACCATAGTAACAGTTGGATAATGTCATTATATCTTATCACACGGTCTCTAATATACACCATAGTAACAGTTGGATAATGTCATTATA